>NW_013666370.1:55536-75668 GCF_000517525.1 Limulus polyphemus | reverse complement strand
AATATGATAAAGTATATGAGGTCCTCTTCAATTTTATCCAATGAATCTCGTTAAATGAAATGAAGGAATGAACTACAGTAATATTATTACTAAATGTCTCCATTTAAAGCCGGAGCTGAAAATAAAATTAATATGATAAAGTATATGAGGTCCTCTTCAATTTTATCCAATGAATCTCGTTAAATGAAATGAAGGAATGAACTACAGTAATATTATTACTAAATGTCTCCATTTAAAGCCGGAGCTGAAAATAAAATTAATATGATAAAGTATATGAGGTCCTCTTCAATTTTATCCCATGAATCTCGTTAAATGAAATGAAGGAATGAACTACAGAAATATTATTACTAAATGTCTCCATTTAAAGCCGGAGCTGAAAATAAAATCGATATGATAAAGTGTAATTAGTAGGTTATTTTGGATGCTATTGAACGCATCGAGTCCGGCATGGCCAGGTAGTTAGGGTGCTCAACTCGCAATCTGCGGGTCGCGAGTTCGAATCCCCGCCACACCAAACATGCTCGCCCTTTCAGCCGATAGGGCGTTATAATATGACAGTCAATCCCACTATTCGTTTGTAAAAGAATAGCCCAAGAGTTGACGGTGGGTGGTGATGACTAGCTGCATTCCCTATAGTCTTTTACTACTAAATTAGAGAAGGTTAGCGCAGATAGCCCTCGTGAGGCTTTGCCCGAATTTCAAAACAAACCAATCGAATCTTTCAGAATCGGTATTTTCAAACTTATTTTAACAATATTTGGCTGATTTTTCATTTTTTATTTCATATTTCTTCGGTGGGACAGCGGTACGTTTACGAATTCACAACGCTAATTTCCGGAGATCGATTTCCCCTACGGTGGACACAGTAGATAGTCCAATGTGGCTTTGTTCTTGTGGAAATTTGTCTTTGAATTTTAAAATGTTTTACGCTACTACAACCAAATGGCAATTGAATAAGTTATACTAAAACGATTTTGAATACGCAAATTAGCAATTCACATGATACAACCGAGATGGCTGGTGTCAGAACTACATTTTGATCTCTTTTTGGCGTTTTTACATGTAGTGTTGAGGCCATCGAAAGTTGACCTTAACAGATCTTCCAGATGCAAAATGTTTATACACTTAGATCATAAAGATCTGTTCAGATCGGGGATTTTGGATTTACAAGTCGCGGACATTAAGAAACAAAATAATTTCAGTACAACTTAACTGGCTTCTGTAAAATATTTTTTATGTATTTAAATTTAATGTATTGATAGGTATTTCAAATGTGTGAACAAACAATTTGATTAGCTAGCTATGAGTTATATGACAAGTTATTTTAACTTCATTTCAATACGCTATACAACAGAAAACTATAGTTTCTTTTCTTGTAGTATTTATGACTATTATTAGAAATATACATTAGCTGCTAACACTAAAAGTTACTATGCAGGTAACTTCGAATATACTTACCACTAAGAATTTTTGAAAATTGAAAAAAAATTCATGAAGGAAGCACGTGAGTTTATGAAGCAGTATTATATTCTTACAAATAGAGATTAACTGTAACCCATTAGGTTTTTATCATGTATCCGCTATCTTACCGAAATGCGTTTCGAAAACGAGCCTAGCTACTTAAAGTCCTTTAAGCACGAATGACTCGAGATATCACAAGAAATTTGGATGACACACATAAAAAAATTGAAACTGCAAAAGAGGTAGATTCATAGCAAAGCTTGTATTTAATTTAGTTAAGAACCAATTGTTGTATGGACGACAACGGAAGAACTTACGACTGGGAAATCACTGACGCCTGATGTTTTGAAAACCTCAGATTTTCTTCCTTTAAAATAAATTATTTAAATACAGATTAATAATTATTTTAATATGAATTGATATAAGTGTCCATATAAATAGATTTTATATCAAAAGCAGTATATATATTAGTGGAAAGAACAACATGCAATAAAAACAAAACAAATATACACATGTATGTGTGTGTCTTTCTCTCTGTTTGTATATCTACATCCTATACAATACAACAATGTTTTTACATATCTGAAATATGATAAATATCTAATCATGAATCTAACATGAAGTTCTAATGGAAGTTGTTTGCCACGTTACTGGCAAATGTTTTATCGGCACTAAAACTTAAGGTACCCTTTAACAATAACCTAAAAAAAATATTGTTATATGATACAGCCAGATTATTTTCATGCTGCTATTCTTAAAATTCTATCACAATCGTGCACTGTATATGCTAAAGCAATTTTTTTAAAATAACCTTTTCTACATCAGTGTACATATAAAAGTTACACATAAAATATAATTTCCTGACAGTACAGTTCATGACATTTGTCTATGTACTATGACAAATTATCAGATAAATTGGTCAGATAAGGTGACCTAAACTTATAACTTCATTAAGAGTACTTACCATATATATATCTATAATTATGAATTACCTTGCATATCATGAATACATGACCCCGCAGAGAGATTACAAATATTAAAATGTAATGTATTAATTTCACTAATCCTAAGATCTACGTGTTAATTAATTGAGAAATTATTTTTGTTATGTACGGAGCAAGGAAGTTAAAAATATTTTTGTAATGCCATGTATTAAAACACCGATGTTTTGAGTCATGCAGGCCACCACCCTTTAAGTGTCCCATTCTTGGCGTCATTAATGCTAAAAAAGTGTCCTAATGAGCACTTAAGTTTATAACTAATTATGAAACATTCATCACAGTACGAAAAAAGTCAAAACCTATTGGTTATGAGGTTTTTCGTTTTTCTTTTACAACTAATATAATCTTGTTCTTATCAACAGCTTTCTTTACTTTGACTACAAAAAGTAAACTTTACAGGTTGTTATGATCGATACTTTGCAAACAATATCAAATTTATAAAGTAAACATAAAGATCTTGACATTTTGTTATATCAGATAAGTTTTATAGGTATTCTGCTTAGCTTTAGTTACACTAAACAAAATAATTAAATGATAATGCGAATCTTAATATTGTAGTTTTGACGAGATAAAAACCACCATTTATATAATAATGTCAATCCCCCCTCTCAATTAATTATTATATATATACGTCAACCATGACTTGAAATGAAAAAGATTGGTTGTTAAGCAAGATATGTCATAGAGCGATGATGGTAGTCTTATAGAGCCTTACCATATTTTTCATTTTGAACAAGATATTAAACAAAACTAAAGTTTATCTAGAGAATATATTACCATTCTCATCGAAAAAGCTTTCAAGAATATTTTTCAGCTGTGAATATATATATTCTATATTATTGCTTTATTCAAATAATTTTTGTTTAACATGCACACGCTTCAGGTGATAAGGCATGTAAGTATGGTAAACTCGACAAATAGAATATTATACTAAAATGTACTAAGGTTTTATCTAACTTGTTGTAAGTTGTTAAAATGTAATAACGTAATACGTAAATTTATTTGGAATGTCAAAGCACATAAATTAACATATGTGGTATTTTTAAATTAAATTGACTTCTTCAAGGGGTATTAACTAGGTCCACTTTATAACGTGAGGATTGGCAGGATAAAGTACGAAGTATGTCTAACTAAAATAACTGAGTTCAAGCAAAGAAATAAACAGATTAGGTACAATGTGTTATATAAAACTCAAACGATTTTTATTTATGCCAAAGACAAAAACACAGTGTGTGTACTTCCTTTATGACACTAGATGGCAACCTTCTACTCACCTCATGAATTGATGAAATTGCATTTTCCCTCGAAATGTTTGCCAGTCGACTAACATATCCTGAGGCTCTGTATAGCACTATTCAAGTCTAACGTTTCTTATTTAACAGGAAATGCTGGATTTACTCAGAGTGACTGGCGCTTTCCATGTGACAAGCATTTCTCATTGAGCATAGTGAAAGCTGTAACCACGAGATACCATCTGACTTACTATTGAAATACCTTGCTGTTGGCATTCTTGAACGACGTGCAGCATTACAGCAATACCCACCATGGGCAGAACAAGTTATCTCCAGATGATAATAAAAGAACAAAGGCAGTCAGAACGTAGTTTACTTAACAACTTTCTGGACCACGTGTTATGCACAACTGCAGACTCAGAATAAAGAAAGCTTTTTGAAAAAGTTTTACATCAAAATGAAAAGGCAGAAAATGCATGCTATGCCGGAATATCACACATGCCAGAACACGTTCACAGCTGTTACAAAAAAGCTACGATAAAGGATTATCAATTTTAATAGTTAGACATTTTAAGTACATTAGAAACCATCTAAATGCACATTATAAAATTAACAAATAAAACGGATGGTTTTAATTCGATCTCCATTACCAGTAATGAGATATTCCATTATTCTCTAAAGTAAATTTCATCAGTAATATTGGATATAGTGATTAAAGTAATTTTGTATATTATTACACTTCCTTTATTAAGGTTATTTTCCATTATTTATTTAGTATGAGGATTTAGGAGTGACCTAAGTTTTATAAAGTGTTCATTAGGATTATAGCTGAAAATTCAATGCAACCTAATCATTTTAGCTTTTAGTTTTCTTCTGTAATGCTGAATAACATTAAGTACTTATAATCCTTTTGTTTTACAGCATAATACCATTAATTCATAAGTTACTTTGTAGGTCTGTCCTATAGAGTTGTGTAGATTTAATCAGAAGTTAGCAATTAGTAGTAATTTTGAATTTTATATTCCAGTATATTTTATAATGAGGAAAATGTATCATTATATTCTCTCGGTACGGTATTACAGTATTTTTAATTTGTTTCAGAATAAGTGAAAATACACATTTAAAAAAAAATGTTTTTCAATTTAGATGGTACTACATAAACTTTGGTCGAATAAGTTTTTGGACAGTTTCCTTAACTTTGACCTACGAAATCAGTAACTAAATCAAATATGTCAAAATATTTCATTGCTCAAAGAAGGTTAACAAAAATTTACCTTTGTTCCCCTGGTGGACATTGGAAAATAAAGCCTGAACTGCTTTACTTCTCGATTATGTTGTACTTCAATTGAGGAATTTAAATGATTGTACGAAATATAATTCTATAAGTTATAGATAATACAAGAATATTGAAAAATAATGAATTTTAAAATGAAGTAGATATCTTGCTACAAAAAGTACTGAAACAAGAATTAAAAACACAATCACAAATTTATAAAATTTAGTCCTTATTTTGGCCTACAGATAAGTGTATAAAGTTATCAAGATAGGGATTAAATTTTATAAATTTGGGATTGTGGTTTCAATTCTTGTTTTAGTACTTTTTGAAGCAAGATCCCTACTTCATTTTAAAATTCGTTATTTTGTAATACTTTTGTTTATTTACTTTTTATATTATACCTATATGAACCATATAATTTACCTTTAGAAACTGTCGCGTATCTATCGATCGATATGTAGCGCCATCCATTGGGTTGAAAAGATATTTAAGTATGTTCATGATACGTTTACTATTTATATAATACCTGTATATATATATATATATATGGATTTTTATTGGAAGGGCAAAAGCGAAAGACCACGATGAACTAAGTACTGTGAGAGAATATTGAACAAAAGGGCTTAGTTGTTTTTGCTCTAGGTTCTCTGACGTGATCAGTCAGTCAGCCGAAATAGTCGTTGTTTAGAAAACAAAAATCTTATAGCGTAGCGATTCTTGACATTCTACCACTGTAAATCAAGATAGAATGTTGTGTATATGTGTTCCAGTAGGTATTTGGTGAAAAAGGTTTTTAATAAGGCGGGTTTTGGGAAAGCGTTTTTTCGGCCGCCATTATATCCATTGTCGATCCCTACTATTAAATACTACCATACCTGGTCCCCCAGTGGCACAGCGGTATGTCTGCGGACTTACAACGCTAGAAACCTGGTTTCGATACTCGTGGTGGGCAGAGCACAGCTAGCCTATTGTGTAGCTTTGTGCTTAACTTTAAACAAACAAACAAAAGCATTTAAAAATTCGAAAAATAAAACATTACTCAAGCATCATAATATTCGGGTTCATTCGAAGTTTGTAAAACAATTCTGAGTTATAGACGTAGAGATGGAGTTTTATGTGATTCTTCTTTTAAATATGTTTCAGTTTTCAACCCAGTTTTAAAACTTTCTCGAAAAGACGCAATATTTTATAACAGGAATTCACCTTGAAAATAGGACTGCAAGATAAAACTTCTTTGTTGCTGGACTAGAATGTTTATCCAATAAGTAATGTTCGAGCATCAAATAAACACTCAAGATTGTAGAAGATAGTGTCTATTCTATTTTTTAGATGTTTATCAAAAACGAAACTGTTATGTGTATTATTTTGAAAAATTGTCAAGTTTCCAAAATGCGCAGTTTTTTATACATAACAGAGGAATATAATATTTCATAACTGCAATATTTAGCAAATAGATTGAGGTGGTTAGGTGGCGAGTACATTGTGGTTAAAAAATACCTTTGAAATTATTATATATATCTTTCAAATGGGAAATTTAATTTCATTAGAGGCATATTAGGAATCATATGTTTAATTAAGGTGTTCAATATGCCTTAACAATTTGTTCCAGTTTGGACACCAGTGTATAAATAAATATGGGGCTATAACGTCAGTATGAATATTTGGAACAGTTTGCAAAGCGAAGCATGCAACACATATGAAAAACAGCTTAAACACATGCCAAATCGTTCAAATGGCTTATTTTACTGATTTTTTGGAAATCCAAATAGTTGGCATTACTATACTAATTGTTCAATGTTGTCGCCATAATTAATTTTAAAAAAAGATTTCTATATAAATAAAGCACAAAAATCTGTGTGTCCGTTTGTTTAACTACTATGCAACTACTCCGTTACCTAATTGGGAGGGGGGAAGGGGCACACAAACGTCTTATATATCTCTGAGAGAGAGAGAATGCATTAGCACTCTCTGTGGAGAAATGCAATGAAAAAATGGCCGCCGCTATTGCAGTACTACAAACTCAGTTGAAGTTTCTACTTCAACAACCACCATAAGACTGATATGATATCCTGTAATCATTGTTAGAGAAATAAATGCACCCAATACTCTTTCTGTTGAAGTGGAGATATTTGTGCAGCATATGCTTTCAGATCACACTGTTTCTTTCTTCAGTACTGGTGAATATGTATATAATTCAATGCCCAACTTAAGACACTTATTGTTATTGGTGTGTCCATCTGTTCACCTTTTTGTCTTTCTTTGCCTTTGGAAAAATATAATAATCCACGAAAAGTTGAGTGTTTTCCCTTCAATTTGAGGGAAATTGCGTGCTATAGTGGAAGCTAGAAAATGCCAACTGAACCTCCTTCAACGAGCTTGGAGCTTGATCCTACCATCATTGACTTACCATCTCTTAATAACTGGATGCTAGCAGCAACTGTTTGTATTGTACACGTAGCTATCCTTAAATACAATTCCTATTACAATGGCACATTTTCCGAAGAGTCTTATTTCATTATTTCAGTCATGCAAACCAAAGGCCAAGAAGTTGCTGATTTACAATGTATTGCTAACACTCTTGGAGAGTGCTTATTCCACCATTCTAGCACATTGACACGTTACCCTGTCTTCTTGGCCATCAAGACATGGTCTGAAACAATTTCACTTATTTTCAGCACTACTGTCAATAAAAATATAATTGATCATTTACTCTGTTTGCCTTACATCTATTTGAACCAATATGCATCAGTTGGACAGAATAGTTTCCATTACCTAAATGCTTCACCATTTCTCTTCTTATTCTCTTGATCTTCTTCTGAATCTTTTCAACCAGATTTTTGAAAAAGAAAATTTCCCAGATGTATGATCTTTGACTATTTTCATCAATTGTTCGGAGCCTGGAAAGGATCACAAAATTCTTTTCGCTGTAAATCAATGACTTAAACGAACTTTCTATGAAACGTTACAAAAATGACATTGAAAATTTCTTTTTTTTGGTTAATTGAAGCTCGAATCAAACACTCTTCTTTCTGACACCAACTTTAGTTTCTGCAGATAATAATCCATCATAGAATATCTGATTTAATAAGAAAGTCAATCACAGAAACCTTTTTTAGGAAAGAGCAACGTGTATAGATTTTTCTTTTGAGTTTAGAAGACTTCTGGCCCTACCTGGAGGTTCAAAATATTACTATATCTCCTTTTTATTGGTTTTAGGGTTATTAACCCATTATTATTAAACTTACCTCACAACCAAGAATTTTAGTCTGACCTAAGCTCCATCTTAGAGTTGCAAAAGTTTCTGTAGTGGCTAAGACAAGTTTTGTAAGACTTCTTTTTGACAATGAGATGCATTTTATTTTGAATAAATCAACTCAAGAGTTAAAAAGACCAGATATCATCCACATCCTCTCTTTCACCTCTTGGAAAGTTTATAGGTGTTCTAGGCTGAATATATAGTGCTCCTTCTTTCGACCTAAGCTGTGCTATAGATCTCTGCTATATGCCTCGACCAGGAACTCTGCCTAAAAGATGCTGGATCATGTACATTGTCAGGAATTTCTTCTCTGTAAACAGGTTTTCTGTGCTTCTCTACTTCAGATTTTGTGCTCAGTTTCTACGAACCTCAAAAACACATTAGAAATTTGCAGTATTTTACAAAGCTCCAATACATACAATGGCATCCCACCTGTGACCTATGCCTTTTATTAATAGATGGTTTGTTATTCATACTTTTGGCTATCATTTCCAAACAAAGTTGACTGAATGGGTCGGACGCCAAATATCTGATATTTCTTGAACATCCCATAGCCCATCCTACAATGGATTGTTACGAATTTCACCATTATCTTTCAACTGGAAGCTACGACCTTTTAATGAATGCCTTTTGACATTTCCTACTGTTTCCGTTTTTATGGATGGTTCAAAATCATGTGAACCTGTGACTTCAAACATAGTTTGATGTGATACTGTAGCTGCTCACAAGATCTCTTTAGATTATGTGTTCACCGCCGAGTTGTATGCAGTTTCACTTATTCTATATCATATAAGAGTTATTCGGTATTCTAATTCTACATTCTTTACCAACATTCTTATCTCAGTTAAGTTTATATTTACAAATATACATAACTTATACTGTTAAATATGTATTGCGAAACTCCCGCCTGTTGAAGATTCTCGAGTGTAAGAATCAACAATATATGTGTGCATGTAAACGCTAGTGTAGCGTGTTAGAATTGTTATGTAATCTGAATTTTCGAGAAACTATTTACTCACCTATTAATATAACCAACGCGACGCGCCAAAAACATTATATATTATTGGTTTGCTAGAGTTGGTATACTATAAACTTCGGAAGCTATAATTGTGATTAACGCTTATTAATTGGAAATCTTCAGTTACTTGACCAGGAACATTTATAAATTTCGAACATTACAAATAATTTAACTTCAGTGGATTCACATCGGACATTAGTATTTTTACGAAAACATTATGTAACTTCATCGTGGAAAATTCGGCGTGTGTGGCTGTTAATAACGAAGGACAAAGTTAGCTAGCTCCCAGTTATGCGAATTGTACCTACGTCAACTTGTAATTAACTCGCTCATCGTGAACCATCGATAAGATATCAAGGAAGTTCCAGACTAGAAAGAGGACTTTATATTGCTTCTAAGTTTGCAAAATGTATATATATAAATCATTGTGTGTAATAACTATTTGTAATAACTGTTACTGTAAATTGTATCGTTGTTTATATATTAAAACATATTTGTATTAAAAAAGAAAACTGTGTGTATCAATAGTGTTGGCAAATGACATAAATTGGAGATATATCGGCATATATTTAACTACTAAATTTAAATTATCATTTAGCTCCGTTTCAGACCATTCGAAATTGTAATACGTAACATAATAAAACGTATATAGAAGGTATTTTTACTTAAAATTTTTATAACCCTTTCCAACATGAAAAATTCCATGGCAATCCAGGTAAAACGTTTCATCAACTCCACATACACCACACATGTCCAAGTTAAGAGCCTTGTGTATTACAGGTCCATTAGAACAGTCATATTCAACACCATACAGAAAAGATAACATTGGACTGAGTAATCTTGTTGCTGAAAATGTCTACAAAATCACAAAAAAGAAGAAGAAACATATATTTAAGATTGAATTTTAGTTATATACTGACTTTACATAAAACTTTTAGCGACAGCCCTATCTTATTCCTAATGGTATGTGGCCGCATAAAACACTTTTTATGTTGAAAATAGCAAATCTAAACTTCTACCGTACAATGATTATAACAATTAACTTGAGTTTGACCTACTTCATGTAATAATTTGAATTTCAAAGACAGTAATTCTTTGACTGGTGTCAAGTTCAATATTTGAATCTATATTTCTAAGTATATTTTAATAATTTAAATTTAGTTTTTAGTGCTGGGAATTTTTGTTTTAAGTTTTTCAAACATTTATCAAAAATCAGTCTTAAAACAAAATGTAAACTTCCCTCTTAATTAGTTTTCAATTAAATCATCACAATATCAGCAAAATAAGTATTACAAAACACATTCTTATGAAGAGTGTGACGTATAAGTAATGAAATCAAGTTTAATATGTTCACACATTGTATACTCATGCTCTTGAAAAACCCGAGTTTTAGTAGGAACGAAAATGACAAACAAATGAATGAGTACAGACAAAAGACTGAGGTACCTTCATTGAAAACATGAAACTGAAATTCAGAGTGACTGATAAATACCAGTCTGAAGTTCCATCTAAATCATGGCTTTCCAGAGTTGCATTCTCTTTAGTAGAAAATTAACAAATTTTGCTCATTTAGACAAATAAGTAATTAAAAGAAAATATTATTTCTTTCACCTAAGAGGAGTATTTATGCATGGCTTATCTGAAGACCTGTGTGGGAAACATTGTTTTACCATGTTTGTCGGAACTCTTTATAAAGAACCTAAAAATGATTTGTTTTCTTTAGTACAAAGCCACATTGGACTATTTGCTGTGTCCACTGCGGGGAATCGAACCTCGAATTTTAGCGTTGCAAGACTGTAGACTTACAGCTATCCAAAATAATTACAAATTATTACAAAAATTACAGCTACAAAAGCCTGGAACAAGTTGTCCGCCAGTGGTAATAAGCAAAATATGACATATTGTAAAAAGTGAGAATCCACAAACACAGTTGTTTATGACAAAAGTCAACTACGTGCCCCATATAATAGTAGAAAAAAATAAACCTGAGTATCTGGAACTGAAACCTACAGATTATTGGCTCATCACTATAAGACTTCCAAGTATACCTTCAATTCAACTCTCGCATACCTCAAGCTGCTAGAAAATGAAATGAGTATTCATACTTTATCATATGATGATATACCAGTTGTTATCCCGGTACTTCAGACCCAACTGCTGATTGGCTGCCTCAAGAAGGGGGAGAAGGGAGAACCATAAAAAATTATGACGCAATAGTTCCAATATTAGCCACCCGAGGGCGCCACACGCGCGCCAGCCTCATTGGTGATGCTATCCATGACGCCATAGTTCTGAAATGTGTTACCAGATGGTGTGTTGTTAGGGTGTGTTGCTAGGCCGCCATGATGTCACAGTACCAAATTTTTTTCACTGGTAAATACAATATCCAATCATAGAAAATCTTGTGAAAGTATAGAATACATAACTTCTTTCAATGTTCTGTAGGACATTTACCGTTTTGCTTTCACAAATCATACATATTATAACCAATAATTGCCCTACACATAAATACAATAAAAGAACAACTAACTCATTACTATTACTTAATACACCAGATCAGTAGAAATAACACTGTTGTTACAATCTATACACCAATTTACCATCAAAAGATATCGATGATCACAAAACTATTATAAAAGTGTCTTCCTTCTCTACTAGTTACCTTTTGTTATTTAATACAAAACTTATTTCAGTTGCGTTCTTTGTAAATATCAAAGATTATTATGCTGTCAGAGGATTTTGACTCGCAGAAAAAATTGTGAGATGGATGATACTGATATTTTTACGTGCCTAAATGATTACACCTTCAAGAAGCTAGACTATGTATATAACTTTGTGTGTTACATTTAAACGACAAATATGTGAGTTCTAGATCAAAAAGAGAAAGTAGTAATCTAGAAGTAGAAATATTTTCCAATTGAACCATTAAATATTGTGATGTACATTTAGCTTTCTGTTATATTATAGAAAGTGTAAGAATATATAAATTTATTTTGATACAAGATCATTGTCAGAGTTAATGTATAGGGACATACAGTTTGTTTTAGTTGCAAAGTTTATTCTGTAATAATAGACAGTAAACCTATGTATGTATGATACTTTAAATGTCTTTACTTACATATGCTGAAGATAACACATCAGTTTTAAGTTGTAGGGTAGTGGTATGTAAAGGTCAGCACAACGGGGGACAGGAAGTTTAATTTTCAAATACATGAAATATTTTGTACAGTTTCTAAAATAAAAAACTTTGATTACTTGCCCCTTATGTTTCATTTATGGTAACTAATAATCTACTTGAACAAATATATATGGCAGGTATTATTACATTGAGATGTATATCAGTATTTTATAAACTAAAAGTTTTCTTAAATAGCATATTAGTATAGCTTGAAATTTTGTTCACAGATGTTTCATTAAGCTTGTTAACTATGTGATTTTACATACATGTAATAAGTATTTTGCATCGAATTATGATGAAACATGAGTTCTGTATATCAAATAGAGATTTGTTAGAAACTAATATTCATGCTGTGTACTTTAACCTTAAAAGACTAGGCTTGACATTTATTTATAAACTAAGAACCTATAGACTAACATGACCGCCTAACAACGCACCCCTTATGGCAAGTTTCGGAACTATGACGTCTTCGATGACATCCCCAAAAACCGGCACTCATGTGGCGCTCTCTTGTGGCGCACCTTGCAAATGAGGGAATAACTACTTATACTGGTCAAGGCATTGGATGTAATATGTATGTATTTTTGAGCTATCAGATTCTTGAAATGCTCACAGGGATATCGTTATCCATGTACACAAGATGGATCATGGAAACTCTGCAGGGACGAGTGATTTTTCTTTGAATATAACAGCTTTACCACGGTGCCTTATGCAATGGAAAGTACGTAGCAGGTCTATTTTCATAATGTGTGGTCGTGGCAGCATGGCCCATAATGACATGTTCAGGTTCCAAAATAGTTTGAACATAATATACTAAACCTTCTACTAACAGACTATATGACTTTTCGGTAAGCATAATATTATTAGGCTACAGGTGATAATATTTGGTAGACTAAGAACAAGCTGTATACGGGAAACCTTGACTTTTATGTTGTCAGTTAATTTTACTGCAACATCAGATAAAAATGCACAGGCACCACTGTTGAAAGTACTTGAAATTTAATCTATAAATGAAGCTCTACAACTGATGCAGTTGCTTCAGGTGATGGTAAAGCCACACATAAATGATACACCAGCAGGAACCGGATTTTTGAATTACTTTGCAATTTAAAACTCACAGTGACTAACTATGTTTCCTAGCAGTTTTGCAGCAAAAACGTGCTGGATTCCTCTAAGCACTGTAGAATTGTGGATTGCTATATGATGTGTTTTAGTAAGTGTATTAAGTCTAAAGCATACTAATCCCCCTTGTTGCTTTCACAATCTCTCTAATGTGCGAGAATAACGGTTTGTTAACGTCTGTTTCAATAGTCCTATTTCGTCGAAATACATAGGTAACTGGATTGGAATGTTTTCATTTCAATCTCAATCTGTTTTAGGTATATACAACGGTTAAATGGGAGATGCATTTTGATTACGAGGCTGTAATATGAGTCGTTGCAGGCTTATTTCTAATATTTCTATAACCTAGTAACCCGCATACGCCATTTTATTATAAAAGTAATAGGAAAGAAAATTATCGCTAAATAAAAAGGCTATGTAAGGCTGGCTACTGAACTTGAAAAAAGGAACCAAACAAGATAGGGAAAAAAGTGGACATATCACTTGATCGACTAATGATGACACAGCAGGCTAAGCCGTCTCTACTTTACATGGAGAATAAAATCCCTACATTACTGGCTTCCTCACTGGCATAACAAATAGAACCAGAATTTTCAATCATAAAATGTTACACTGTTGTAAGATAGTCATAAACTTAATATTAAAGTTAACTACAGGAAAGGTATAATTATAAAAGCTGAGATTCTATTCAAACACTAAGCTTTTGATAGACAAAGTAATGTAGAGGGTTTTATTCTCCACGTCGAGACAGTTTAGTCTGCTATGTGATCATTAGCTGAGCGAAGTGATATGTCCACTTCCATCTCTATTTTATTTGGTTCCTTTTTTTTTCAAGTTCAGTAGCCAGCCTTACATAGCTTTGCATTAAGCGATATTTTTTCCGCATACCTTTTTACTTATGAATTATTTGTATAAATTAAATATTTTTGTCTGCATTTCATGATAAGTAAATGTATGTGCAAGATACAACAACGTTGCTCATAATATCTGTTTTTTTTTTTTCCGTGACGACCTTACTTCCAAGTACGGTAATATTATAAACCAAGACTATTTTTTAACATCCAGTAACTGGTCCACTCGGCAGCATGTTCGGCGACTGGGATTCGAATTCGCAACCCTCATATTGCGAGTCGAGCACCCTAACCACCAGGCCATTCCATGGCCCTAATATCTACTAAAAGTGAGAATGATGTATGGTTTTCTTTCACCTATTCTACAAATGAAGTATCATACTTTAAACCACAATCAATGATACAGAACGACTGTCTAAGAAATAAATATACATTTCAAATGTTTTAAGCTAACATCCATTTTCTCTTTGACCTTACACACCTTCGTAAGTGATAAACTTGCTAATTGAAAGTGGTAAAGTTCGGGTTCGTATGCAAGAGGTTAACAGAGCTCAGGTAGCACATTTTGGAGCTTCGCATTTATACCAAACACTTAGACCTAGTGTTTAGCGTTCCATGCTTCAGAACGAGAGTTCCAAGTTTGAGATATGATACTATTGAACACTCTCTCCGAACTTCCAACTGTGGTCGCATTATAAAACTGATTGTGAATGCTGTTATTTGATGTTAAAGAGCCAGCGAAGACTATTGTGTCATATGACGGGCGCTTCTGGCTGGTTGGATGCGCTCCCTTTGGTCAGTAGCTCACAATTATGAAATACTACATTTTAACAAGTAATCTCTGATCTGATCGTTTAGTTCATGTGCACATGAGATACTGTACAAGTTCAAAATTACAATTTTGGAAAACACTCTAAGTGTGTGTGAGTTTTGTAGTCGCCAAAAGTAATAAACCTTCCCAGTCGAATAACACTCTCATTCTGGCTCTTGCAAACCTTTTATAGTGAGTTGCAGTTATTTGGTTATTAAATGCTACTTTTGCAAATGCATGAGAAGTATAATAAATAGCAGTTCTTGCACATGTTATATTAAAGGGACGAGCGTATTCGGCGGTGGAATTCTAACTGGCGACCCGCAAATTGCAAATTGAATACCCTATTCACAAGACCATACCAGACCTGAAAACGTTTTCATCTTTCCATTCTCAAATACCAATAAGTGGTCGATTCGATAAGCATTTCTCTTTTGTTATGATGATAACAGAAAATTCAACATTCCTAACTTAAAAACCTTGTCATTACTAATGAAAATACAGAATAAGTTATGTTGTATATCACAATTACCCCATTCCTCTTGGATTTTATTGTGGACGATGTTTGGTAGGTATTTAGTTTGTAAATATCTTGATTAACGTATCTGATGCTCATTAAAATAAATTTCTTTGTGATTTTAAACTTGTTTTTTTAAAAAAGATAAAAAAATTGCTACTAACAACTATTAAAGAAGAGAAGCCAGACGACTGTCCACGTAATGGTGACTAAAAGTCCAATTTTCTTTTACTTCTGTTTCTTTGATCATTTTATATTTTTAGATTAATACAAACCTTTAATGTCACGTGGACAAAATACACTTGTATTCACTCTTCTACAGTTCTTTATCCAGATATCTTGGTGCTTGGTACTTTTCATATTTGTCTGTTACTGAGATGTTGCTAAACAACATGAAAACACACTCTTGTATTAAACATTGTGTATAATATTTGAAAGTAAACAAAAAGTCTGACACGCAGCTTTTTGAAATAGAAGAACACGACAAGACTCCCTTCTTGTCAGCAGCTTAGTTAATTCGCGAAACAAAAGTCGCACGTGGTTGCTTAAACAATAGATTTCACAAAGGTGCATTTTTAATACTACTTGTTGTACCAAGGAAGTTTGTTCAATTCTTTATGTTAGCAGAATGTTTTATTATGTTAAATAAATACGTCATTGGGTTTACTTAAAGAAACATTGTGAAGATACAGTTTAATAGAGAAACTTTCACTAAACAATTGTGATTAGTTAAGCTCTAAATATTGTTATTGTATATTTACAAAAAACTCGATTTTAATGTCTGTAAATATTTACCTTCCAATTTAACCTTAAATCTGGCCACTCTTTCCAGAGAAAAACTGGTAACTTTATTTGGTATCGCCCCAGTGGCACAGCGGCATGTCTGCGGGCTTACAACGTGAGAAATCGTGTTTCGATACCCGTGTTGGGCAGTGCTCATAGCGTAGCTTTGTGCTTAACTACAAACAAACAGATGTATTTGTTATTAGAATTAAAGTGCAATTAAACCAGTTTTCTTTTAATCATTTGTGTATAAACTTGGTTTTAGTTGGTAGCCATATTCTCGCGGTATTTGTTTATTATTCAATACTGGGCATATTGAAGGTTTATTATGTTTATTCACACACTACTCTTTAATCAATGGTCGCTCTTTATACCGCTCAGAGTTTGAAATAGTAAATATTTCCTATTCTTGGTATATTGTAGATAATCTTGCAAACTTACTATCGAGTGTTGCTCATATTAAGTACGCAAACCTTTTGTCACGTAATTATTCTCGCATTATCAAAAGTTTACAATAATATTACGTGATTAAGTTCTATGCTAATGCACTGTCTAGTTGAGGCTGCGAACACGTGATTCAGTCTCATAATAAGTATGCTAACATTTCAACGATACAGAAACTGAGAAATTCACCACTGCATCCATATATTTTACTATAACTTAGAAACAGTTGTAGATTGTTTGTATAGTTAGTTCTAATGAAACTCATAATGCAAATTTCGTGTAAGTTAGTTTTTGAAAAAAAAGCCCTTTAGAAAGATACATCTTCCCTTTACGAAACAACGATGTCTTTATTTTTAACGACATTAATTTTAGTAATGCATAAGATGCAAGTTTACAAAAAAAGATCAGTTACAAATTGGATAATTCTAGAGAGAGTTGCTTCACTTTATTCTTAGTCATCACTCAAAAGGTAAATATACTTATTCCTATATCATAGAATAAGCTATTTGATTAAAAGTTTTGATTGTTTGTGTGTTATTAGACCAAAGCCACATTGGGCTATCTACTGTGGGAATCGATCTCTGTATTTTAAGGTTGTAATTCCGTAAACTTACCGCTGTGCCCCCGGGAAAAATGTTTTAAAGTAAGTTATATCAAATTTAAAACAAACAAACAATTATATGAAGTATGGAATGTGTTTTCTTAAAGCTGAAAACATACTGAACACAGATTTTATTATGAAGATCAGTGTTAGCAGATCAAATCGTCGTCCTGAAATAAGTTTCAAACAGATGAATAAAGTTGTTAGAACTATTCAGGTGAAGCCTAACGAAAATGGTCTCCAAACATGTACTGCTTTAAAAACAAATCAGTGTGTAACGCTAAGTGAGGCTAATAATCAATACGCCTCATCTGATGTAACTACGTAATTGTAAAAATGTTACTATTTTTAATACGTGTTAAAAAGATATACGGGTACTTTCTAAAAGTTATTTCGGGCACGTAATAATTAACACATGTGGATTTGGATTCAGTTAATATTTCAAGCATTGATTACATGTCTGTTTGTTAATTTTGATATTATTCATTTAGAAAACGTGAATAATCACTGCATTTTAGGAAAGCGGGAAATGTGTATAATTGCTCTGATAATAACTGCAGAACGTCTACCGAAAAGTGGAAGCTATATTCCATACTTGCATTATTTAGGTAGTGACACGTGCTAAAAATGTGGAGTCTGATTTATGAAATGTAAACAACGTTAAACGTTTTATCTTTTATCATGAACCAGAAATAATGCAAACTTTAAGGGCAAACCGTGCATCTTACCTAAATGCAATCTATAGTATCACTTTCTAGTGGCTTACATTTTGATGTCGCTCAGATAGAACGCATAGAGTTGGTTACGCATCGTATGATTTTATTGTGAATTAGAGGGACACTCAGTGGAGCGTATACCTTTGCCACGCAGTATTGATCATATTAGGCTATCAAAAAATACGGAAATATGTCAGTACGTCCGTCGTTATCAACGGACTCGGACCATTTTTGGCAGTATAATGAGGAATAGTAATCTACCTATGTCCACCAAGTTTCATCAAAATCCGATCATTTTTAACTGAGCTATAGAGCAAAAATAGTGTGAAAAATCGGGCCCCATGTAAACAGATAGGGATTTTGTTTGATTTTGGTGACCTTGCTGTGACCATGACGCTCCAAAAATTAATCACTTCTAAGTTGTATCATACTTCAAATGTATACTAACTTTCGTCTAAATCCATTCAGCCATTTTTGAGAAATCTTGGTGACAAAAACACATACACACAGGGGTGAAAAAAATAACCTCCATCCATTTTCGGTTGAAAGCAGTTGATCTCGAAAAATACTTATTGCAACTAAACTTCAAGCAAATATTGTGTGTTGTAAAATTGTAAGTGTGTTCATATTACAGGGTGAGTTTCAACATAACAGTAATTAGAAAGTAAAAACCTTGCTAATAATTGTTAAGTCAAAGTATGTATATTAATACGGCCCTCCACAGTGTTTCATTCAGCTAAGTAAATACAATTGCATTTTCGACTAATTAAGCAAATACTGAGATGAATAACTGTGAAAAGATCTGTAGCAAAATATCACTGTAATTACTGCGCCTTTCGTAAAACCAATGTTTATCTAATCACATGTGCCCTTTGCACTAGTTCTGCTGATAAATGGGAAGCCTAAGTGTGCTTCTTCTAGGATTTGTATAACAAACGTTTGTGGATTTTCAAGTGTCATGCAAAATGTACAATGAAAGAATATTTTGTCCTGCTGGTTAACATCAGCCCACCTGAAGAGTATGATGTTTTGTTATTTAAACGAAGTTTCGGACGAAGCATGAAAGTACCAACTTATATGAATATTGAACAACGGAAAATGAAATAAGAGTGCCAGTCTCTCCTCTGCTACATTTGTCTGTGTCGCATATTAAGGTCCATATTGCAAAACAAGTAAAAACTGGAAACAATCTCATTTTTATTGAATTGTGTATAAAATAATAGTTGTTTTTAAAAATATTTAGTTTTTAAGATTGAACATTTCACACGTGTAAAAAAAATTTGAAAAAACAAGTTTATGTGATGTTAAAACAGTAATGAAATAAGGTTTCTGGTATTCCCTAGAAAGAAGTGTCAGAATTAAGCTAGGTATAAAGAGGCCGAGTTCGTTATATTAAAACGATTTTGGAGCCTCACCACGTCATTACAGGACATGTCGTTATGTTTCTTATTGCTCTATCCGATGACCATTTATTTAGATAAAACATTGCGATATAGTTTCCATTGCAAATGGCCCATTCGTAAGACAGTCATATTCAAAGCATACCCTTTCCTAACTGTAGCTTTGCATAATATATCTAATGTAGAAGAGCAATTGTTACTAGAGCCCATTTCAACAGTCCTATTGCACATAAATCCATACGCGCGCTGCGTCCCGTTACATGACCAGCATGTCTTTGTATGACATAATATGAATACCCGTTTCACTTTCCAGCTGCTTGGTGTATACAACGGTTGAACATGTATGTTGTGGAAGCAGCATGTGCACTCGTTTATGGATTGTATAGTAGCCGCAAGTTAATCCACATTAATTTTTTTCCAGTGTCATTAAGTACAAGAGATATTTCTGTCTTGGAACTTCTAAAT
>NW_013666370.1:52632-55526 GCF_000517525.1 Limulus polyphemus | reverse complement strand
TTATATGAATATTGAACAACGGAAAATGAAATAAGAGTGCCAGTCTCTCCTCTGCACATTTGTCTGTGTCGCATATTAAGGTCCATATTGCAAAACAAGTAAAAACTGATGTAACATTAATAAACAAAAGCTAGGTTGTTAGTAAGAAAATACAAGAATCCTATTTCTCTATTACTCGATGGACGATTGTCTGGCGTGTTGTATTTAATAGTTCTAAGTAACTTTATTTATAAGTAAATAAATTTAAAACTTTGCTGAAAGTTTTAATCAATACTGCCTAATTACAGCAAGACGTTCGGAGACTAAACTGTTAAAATATCGATTATAATAATATTCGATTTCATAATGTAACATAATTTTGTCTATATTAAACCATCGTAATAACCGTGTTTACAAGTTAGAAATTTGAGAGTCATATTATTCTGATAATGAATGTAACACAATTTTGTCTACATTAAACCATTGTAATAACCGTGTTTACAAGTTAGAACTGTGAGAGTCATGTAATTCTGATAATGAATGTAACACAATTTTGTCTATATTAAACCATAGTAATAACCGTGTTTACAAGTTAGAAATGTGAGATTCATGTTATTCTGATAATGAATGTAACATAATTTTGTTTATATTAAACCATAGTAATAATCATGTTTACAAGTTAGAAATGTGAGATTCATGTTATTCTGATAATGAATGTAACATACTTTTGTCTATATTAAACCATAGTAATAACCGTGTTTACAAGTTAGAAATGTGAGATTCATGTTATTCTGATAATGAATGTAACATAATTTTGTATATATTAAACCATAGTAATAACCGTGTTTACAAGTTAGAAATGTGAGATTCATGTTATTCTGATAATGAATGTAACATAATTTTGTATATATTAAACCATAGTAATAACTGTGTTTACAAGTTAGAAATGTGAGAGTCATGTTATTCTGATAATGAATGTAACATACTTTTGTCTATATTAAACCATAGTAATAATCATGTTTACAAGTTAGAAATCTGAGATTCATGTTATTCTGATGATGACAGAAAAGTGTTTATTTAATCGTCCATTTAGTGATGTTGGAGTATTGTATGACGAAAGCATTTTATTCACGTATCCATTCAATAAACTGATAATTCTAATGAGGTAGCTTTCTTGTTTGTCAGATGTTTTCTTCCATATAACACCTATTAATTTTCCTGTTCCTTTAAATTTCATCAAATATACATAAAAATAGATATTCATAGTTTAACACTTACGCCGAGTGGTTTTAAAGTTTTAATGGATGTGGTTGGTCAGCTGTTTTTTGTTAAGTTATTAGTATTCAGCATTCCTTACTACTGGGACATTTAAGACTGCGACTTGAGAAGTGACTAATAGCATAATCATTACGATAAAACCGTTCTTCGTGCTTTAGACTCTGTATTTGTATATAAATTCGTATCCTGAGATGTTTTCTTAAAAAGATGCTTTGATTTATTAAACTAAATTTTATTGTTTGTATGAATTCGTATTTCCTATAAATTCTAGTGAAAGGAAATTATGTTAATTAGGGCCATTCAATATTTAGTATTCATTTACTGCAGCATGTTTGATATTTCATATAACACCATTACTGATTAACAAATGTTTGGCTCAGTAAAAATGAAGAAACGTGTCATGTTCAAAGTTTCGAGCTTTGTATACAAATGTAATAATTTGTTTTCTACATTTCTGGAAATAAGTTACTTAAAGAAAACATTACTTTCTCTGAAGCTAACTCATATTGATATAGACCCAACACTAAATTAAGAAATGAGCTCAATAATAGAATACTTTAAATATCGTTACAATTTCTGATTAGAACAAGGGAAGTTATCTTCATGCTTTGAGGGAAAAAAGTAAAGTAACATAATATTATTTTTTCAGCGAATGTTGTCTTCCTTGGGTACGTTTATGGATTGCCGACTTTGGCGAATTTAAGACAACAATATTGGTATCTGGTTCATAAATAATATTTTTACATTTAATTTGAGGTTTGAGAGAATCCGTCAATTCTGTGATTGAGGATCTACGTTTCTCGTCAATTTAAAGAGCAGACTTAAAAGAGATTTAATACGAAGCCATGTGCTAAGAGGTAAAAACGTTGTCATGAAATAGGTTTGAAACAGTTAAATAAGTCTGTTAGAAACTTTTCAGATGAAAACTTACCACAAAAGTTTTTCAGAAATATATAGCTTTAAAAACTAAAGCAATATGCGAGCTTATTTCATTTTATAAAACAGTGAATGAACCTAACCATTACTATACATCTTCTGACGTGTTACACAATCTAAAAAAACGTCAATATTTAATAAGACTCTGCTTCAATATACCTGTGTAATAATTGGTTTGAACATATATTAGTCAAAGTGCATGGTATACAGATGATCATTCCTACTTATATTGTTCTTTTTTGTAACTGTAGTATTTACAAAATGATTTCACAGTTTAGACCCTCAACGTTGGCTGTGAACATTAAAACCCGGGTTAAATAATTTTATTTGTTTTGTTGTTAAGCATCAAGTTGCATAATGAGATACTACAGGGATTGAACTTCAAATTTAGTGTTTTAAAAAATATAATATTGTTAAATAAAAAATGCATTCGTGCATGGCTAATAATTTGGTTTATCTCATTTCAAGTTTTTCTATTAGCTCAAAATCATGTCTTTTTATTTTGAGAGACTCGACTAAAACAAGTTTATGTGATCTTAAAAACTAAAATTTTTTAAAAAACAACGATCATTTTATACACAATTCTATAAAAATAAGATTGTTTCCAGTCTCCAAATTACTAAAATAATAACTTACTGTACAACGTTCTTCTTCTGTAGCTTTTCCCGTATCTATACGGGGTCGCTATTTTTTACAGCACG
>NW_013666370.1:50240-51746 GCF_000517525.1 Limulus polyphemus | reverse complement strand
ATGTCATTTACTGTACTCGCTTTTACCTGCACAACTGCCTTCTTCGCTTCCTTCTTGGCCATTCTTGCTGCCTCGTCATCTTCCTCACTGCCCGCTGAATCCCAATTTTTCTTCGCCTCTTTCTTTTTCTTTACTTTCTCCTGCACCTCCTCATTCCACCACCACGATTCTTTATCTTGGGGTGCGCCCCTACCCGATATTTTACCATGGAGCTCCTCCCCTATGCGCCTGATGATGTTACTGTTTTCTCTCCACCATTCATTAGCATTCTCCTTAGGTGTTATCTCATTCATCACTCTTTCTTTAAACTGATCTTTTAGTTGTTCCTCTTCCAGTTTCCACCATTTGATTTTCGGTACTCCTCGCTGTTTTCCTCTCTTGGCACCGTTGACTCCGCAGTCCAGTACTACAAGCCGGTGTTGAGCTGAAACACTTTCTCCCTTTATCACCTTACAATTTTTCACCTCTCCAAGATGGTTTCTTCTGCACAGGAGGAGGTCAATTTGACTTTCTCTGGCTCCGCTTTTGTAGGTGATATACTGGTCAAGCGTCTTTTTAAAGAAAGTGTTCAATAATGGCATCTCATTTGCCAATGCGAAGTCTATGATGCTCTCACCTTCTCCGTTTCTCTCTTCTACACCCCACCCACCGTGTACCCTGGGCAGTACCCCTCTTTCTGCTCCGATGTGCCCATTCAAGTCCTCTCCCAGAAATACTCTTTCCTCCTGCGGTATCGACTGTATTTCTTCGTCCAGAAGTCTCCAGAACTCTTCCTTCTCTACCTCAGTACATTCCACTTGTGGTGCGTATGTGCAAACCACATTTAGAACCGTACTTCCAACTCCCAATTTCACACTAATGATCCTATCGCTCCTCCTTCCCACGCTCACCAAATCCTCCCTCCACTTACTGTCCAGTACAATGCCTACACCGTTCCGTTTGCTCCGCTGTAGATTAGCTTACACCCTGCACCAATGTCCCTCGACTTGTTCCCCCTCCACCTCGTCTCCTGCACACACAACCCTCCCACCTTTCTTCTCTCCATCAGGTCTGCCAGCTCTCTACCCCTTCCTATCATGCTTCCTACGTTCAGCGTTCCAACTCTTAGATTTTGGACTAACTTCTTTGGCCGCGCCCGTCCTCGACGCGGCACCGAGTTGTGCTGGCTTGCACCCCCAGTGTACAACGTTAAAAAAGTGGTAAAAAAACCGACGTGACTGGAAAACAGTCTCATACACTTTACATGTTTCGACGTATAATCTTGCGTCATACTCAGGAGTGTAATGGTTTGCAAAAATAAAACTTATTTATAAAATTATCAAAACACCAATTTACATATTAAAGAATTTCACGCCATCTACTGACAACATTTCCATCAGGTCCATCATCCTTATTCAATACTTTAAATTTACTTTTTTACATTTAATTATCTCATTAGATTCGCGTATATTCATACCAATTGCATTTCCACGTTGTGCTAAAATAATAGTTTTTCCATTTAATTGT
>NW_013666370.1:26892-49253 GCF_000517525.1 Limulus polyphemus | reverse complement strand
TATAGTATAACTTAGA
Source organism: Limulus polyphemus (assembly GCF_000517525.1). Taxonomy (NCBI): domain Eukaryota; kingdom Metazoa; phylum Arthropoda; class Merostomata; order Xiphosura; family Limulidae; genus Limulus; species Limulus polyphemus. Next base: position 49,237 of record NW_013666370.1, on the reverse strand, counting down.
TTGCTCAAAACTATAAGTATATTAATAGTATGTATACCATTTTCTTTTATACTTTTTTTCACACATGTAATTAAGCACAAAGCTACACAATGGGCTATCTGTGCTCTGCCCACCACGGGTATCGAAACCCGGTTTCTAGCGTTGTAAGTCCGCAGACATACCGCTTTTCCACTGGGGGGCGCAGAGAAAATAAGTAGATGAACATTTATAAAGTTATGAAAGCACTTAGGTACCTTTATATAGGCACAACTTATATACAGATATTAGGAGCTAAGAACCAAAAATTACGTTCGAGTTGATTTGCCCTGTTATATCTATCTAAATAAACAGATAACTCTAAAGCTATCAAATACATTAATTTTAAATAGGTGTTTTTATTTTAAATAGCACTATAAAATAGTAATGATGAATTTAACATAAATCAAAAACATTACAAAGAGACTCAAAAATCAGAATTATATTTTTCATTATCAGCTCTTGTTGTCATCATTAAAACTCATAACAGATAACGTCTGTGGCCATATCACCTAAATTCATTGGGGACATTCCATCTATCAAGCAAGATCTAGCCGGCAAATAAAATTTAAAGTCAAAAGGATATATAAAGTTTACTAGCAGTGTTTAATCATTTTATTCAGTATACCTGGGCAGAAAGACCAACTTCAGGTAGCTTGGCTTGTCGCAACTCACCTTGTTTATACTTGGACAAAATTTCAAGAGAAAGTGAGGAGGATGGGGAATTAAGAGCTATTAAGGTAAGGGTCTTAGTTCTGTTTAACATCATTTTGTAATTATTAAATAAAAGGGTGTGGTTGGGAGTTTTACATAGTAAAAAGTTGGGATGGTTTAATTCTACTTTAAGGTTGTATCTAAATACTAAGGGTAACTGCCTTTCCATAACTGGCTGTAGACAGTGAAAAGCAGTAGAGTTGAGACGTTGTGGGTTCAAGCAAACAACTCCTAACCCTTAATTGATTTTCATTAGTTGCTGGCTAGTTTCACATCGGTTTGTAGCTTTTATTTTCCGTCTATTTGTTTTATAACTATTCATAAAATATTTTATAATTATCTTTTAATACTAATCTTGATGTGTCCCCTGTAGCTAATGAACTTGCATCACAGAAATAATTCATACTTAAGAATCAAAAACAAGAAATTACAGAAAAACGCTTTAACTTGATGACTTGGAGCGGCCCACCTGATGGTTATAACTTCACCAATTTACTGGACAAATGTGAAAAGTATCAAGCGCCAACTTATTTGAATATTGAGCAATGGAAGAGGGAACAACTGTACCAGCCTCCTCCTAGCACATTTTTTATGTACTAGTGCGGTGGAAATATAAGTCAGTGTACGTAACTGCAATAAACAGAAGCTGGGTTGATCGTCTCAAAATGGAAGATTTTTGTATCGCTATTACTCGGACGATTGTCTGTTTAGCAGTCCTTAGTGGTGGTAAGTAACGCATCTTTACTTATTAGTAAATACATTTAAAAGCACGTTGAACTGGAATTTTATGGGCATTGCATGGCTTGATAAAGAAATTAAAATACCAAAACATCGACCACAGTAATTTCCAATAGAACGAACCTCATAAGGATCATACTTTGGTTTATATTTGATGATAGTACTAACAATGTTTACAAGTTAGAAATTCCTATAATACCATGATGACAAAAAGTGGTAATTTACCCGATAATTGATATATGTTTGAGTACTGTTGAAGATTAGAACATTATCCACAGTTCCATTCAAAACTTACGAAATCAATTCAATCGAGTTATTTTTCTTGCACATCAGACGTTTGCAAGTTTTTCATGCAATGGAAAAACCTGAAAACGTTTATTTAATTTACATCCATTTGCAGAATATGTTTGCAATCTATATTTTTTTTGGAGCAAGAAATATCAATAACAATAATGTTCATTTTTTAGTTCTTTAGAGTCTCATCAAATATCCGAACAACTACAGACCTGCGTGTCTAATATTCGCATCTCGTGACCGTAAAATAGTTTAAAATAATACATTATTCTTCGAGGTTTATAGCCGTTGGCGTCTTTATAAGGGTAATGGTTCAATTAGATATTTCAGTCTGACAGGAATAGATCAAGTTTTGGCGGTGGATTATGTTTATTATCTGCTTTCCCTCTAGTATAGTCCTATAGTGGGGCAGCGGTAAGTTTACGGACTTACAAGCTAAAATTCGGGGTTAGATTTCTTGCGATGGACATATCAGATAGTCTAGCGTGGTTTTGTTCTGAAACAGATAAACCCTCTAGTATATCAATTCTAAAGTTAATAAAAGCTAGTACACATAGGTTTTGAGTAGCTTTGGGCGAATATTTGAAAACAATAGTAACATAAATAACATATAACTCAAGGAGGAAGACATCGAAAACGTACCTGACCTTCCCAGGCCGTCAACTACCTAAAACCCTGTGCCGATATAAAATATAGCTGAAAGTGCTCAAAATTTTAAGTATGAATACAACATTCTTTAAACCCTTCTCGCACGTGAGTTCTACATTAAACGTGTTTGATACTCGCCTTGTATCGAGTTATCTTGTTGCTACTAGTAACCCCTCTTCATATGTCAGCTCATCATCAATAGTTATATCTTGAATTTTGATTTCTGCTGAAAAAATTAAAAAATATTCTCAATCACCATTTGTTTGAAAAATACACTTATTGTTTCGTAAATGGCTGATATAACAACGTTTTAACTGAGTCGTTAATAGTTTTGCTATGGGGAACGTAAAAACACCGTCATTAAATTATTCTATAAATATTTTACCATTATAAAGATAAACTCAACAAGGACTAGAAAGAACGAATCAAAAGAGATGTGATTTTTAATTTACGTTTTTCTTTTATTTTAACAGTTCGAGTTTTCGTTATTTTGTTTCTATCTATTCAGAGAAACAAAGTGGATAGTTCCCTTGACGTATACTTTTATGCCACAATCAAACTTTTTTTCATAGAATCCTGTTATACGTTCGTACACTTCGTCATTTTTAAGGAGCTCCATACGGGTGTTTTAAATTATTCTGTGTAGTATTCTAGTATGTTCATTAGTTCTACATTTTCATTTCATGTTAAAATACTACGTAAAAATACAGGGTCGTATTGTTCATTAACATCTTCCTTCCGGTAGCTCAGCGGTAAGCTTGAGGCTTATCATGTTAAATTTCGGATTTCAATACACACGGTAGACAGAGTCCAGATAACCCATTGTACAATTTGTGTTTAATAACGAACCAACAGTTGACCGTTAGGCTAAGTATGGCATGGCCTTGGACATCATACGAGAGAAATGCTTTCTTTAAGACACTCTCAGGTTGTGGGCTTATTTGAAAGGATTTTTTTAAAATCTGCTTCTTTATGTGGTTATTGAAAACCGCATCTAAGCATTAGATTAAACTTTTATATAGACAAATTTTAGTCCCTCAGTGGCACAGTAGTATATCTGCGGACTTGCTTCGAAACGCTTGTTGGGCAAAGCACAAATAGACCATTGTATTGCTTAACTTGAAACACACAAAGAATGAGACAAGTTTTATACATACACGTAATATACATATGATCTGTAATTCTGTTGTGGTTTTCTCACAGAAGTGATAGGGAAGGTGATTAAAGAGGAATTGTGAGAGTACTCGTTTCACAGTAACCTAGAGTTTCATATTTTCTTAGCCTGGCGGTATATACATGCCCAATTGTTTGGTTATTTATCAGTTGAAATGAAAAACAACTAATTATTAGCTTTATACTGCACATCCGAAACTATTTTTTGACTATTAATTGAGCTTAGTAATTCTTTTTTTTTCTCGCGTATGGATAACTAACTGAACTGCAGAGGTTTTATTTATTTGTTTGTTTGTAATTAGGCACAAAGCTACACAATAGGCTATCTGTGCTCTGCCCACCACGGGTATCGAAACCCGGATTCTAGCGTTGTAAGTCCGCAGACATACCGCTGTGTCACTGGCTTCAATCATATTCAATCATAACTACGATAGAGTACACATCAACGAATTGTGGAATAAAATAAAATTTTGAAAAACTATTATTTTAATATCATAGTATAGTTATGATACTAACCATATACTTATACTAACATTTGACATATATTATTTGTGTAAATATAAAATAAAGACAATTTTAAAATGTTTTATGAATAGCTACAAAACGGATACCGTTGTTTTAGCACAGGGTTTTAATCACTTATTTGTATTGCGTCATGAATTGATTATATTTACTTGTATTTTATATGTAGTTTTCTATCAAATCAATCATGAGTATAGATATTATTATTTAATTGATACATGGAGGCATCTGCTGAATATTTTTCATGGTGTGGCAGAAGTTGTTGCACGTCATGTAATGTTCTACATTGTTGTGTTTCATTTTTAATTGTTGCACGTCATGTAAAGTTCTACATTATTGTGTTTCATCTTTAATAGTTGCACGTCATGTAATGTTGTCGTGCTTATCGAAACTTTCATATTCAAATGTTCTCTCACCCGACGAATAGTTCATAAATCTGTTTCAAAGTGTATGCCCACTAAATACATTGTGGAGTAAGCCTCAAAGTTCATTTTGTTGTACTAGCTTCTACAGCTATGAACTAATGTTAGTGTAGTGTACACTTATATATTAGCAACGTATCGTCGAGTTAACAAATGCAAATACCTACATAGAGTATCAATGTACAGAATGTAAATGTGTTAGATCAATTTAGAAATTTTGTAATTTTTTTATGATAAATTCCTATAAACGTTAAAATATTAATTCTAACGCTGAGATAGATCAAGCTTTTAATATCGTCATGAGAAATTTCATACCAAATACATATTAATTTTATGGACACTACTGAAGAATAATTGTTATAATAGAGCTACGTAGAGCTGGCCGTGAGAAAAGATTGGATCGGTTAAGTCCAACTCCAACGAGTAGACATCCGTTTCCCCAAATTGTATTATTATAAGATAAGATACACGTCACTATGCACTATCAATCATCAGTTTCGGTAAATCTCTTAGGAGAGAAGAACGTGTAACCCTCGAATGACCCACCAGCCCTTTGGGTTGGAATGAGATGACAAAAAAAAAGTAACAGATAGATAAGTATTTATATTTTAACAGTTCATTCTTTTCAATTCATTCAGCTATATCAGTTATATGGCATACTTTAGATACGTTCATTATTACCCCATTTTAATATTATATGATAAAATTTAGGCTACAGCTTTGCCTTGATAAGTAGTGTTAACTGTGTAGGAAAGATCCGTGTTTAGTTTTTGAACTACGATTATCAGTTAATTTTTGCCAATTGAACCATTTCAAATCCCGATTATTTTCGGATCTCTAGCAGTTATTTGAGTAAACTTTCTTTATCTAGAAAGAGCAATGTGGCTAGAGTGTTTTCGTGGTATGGCCTAAGGATTTAGTCTGTGTAAGGACTAAATAAGTGTGCGATATATGAAGGATATTTCGCCGTAATGAGTCATTTTCAAAATATTAGTGTAGTAGGGTATGAAGAGACTTAGATGGAATTTCTTGAACAATTCAGGCTAAGAAGCGTCCTTCATTCTCCCTATCTTGATCGATGAATAAATTTACGTAAAGTTACAGAAAGTGAATGAAGAGATGATTGTTGAAATAACAAAAGGTAAAGAAGAAAGAATGATGATGTATGTTATGGATGAACTGTCAGAGACTAGCGTATTCTTCCACACTGAGTACCTATCAGAACTCGTCTCAACTAAGAAATTATGTGTCGGGTCATACAGTTTATCAGATGCATATTGAATATTACCACCGAAACGCTAATTACGAGTTCCCAGAATGTTAAAATTTATGAATCGTATAGTGTACATACATTATACTAAGTGTCACCAAGCTACATGAGACTTATTCTTGGGACACTATTATAAGGTAACTGGCGCTTTGTTACAAGTCGATTCCTAAACACTACTCTAATGTATGCTAAGTCCATTCCTGAACATTACTCTGATGTTTGCCAAGTCGATTTCTGAACACTAGTCTAATGTCTGCCAAGTTGATTCCTGAACACTTCTGTAATGTCTGCCAAGTTGATTCCTGAACACTTCTGTAATGTCTGCCAAGTTGATTCCTGAACACTTCTGTAATGTCTGCCAAGTTGATTCCTGAACACTTCTGTAATGTCTGCCAAGTTGATTCCTGAACACTTCTGTAATGTCTGCCAAGTCGATTCCTGAATACTACTCTAATGTCTGTCAAGTCAATTTCTGAAAACTATTCTAACGTCTGTCAAGTCGATTCCTGAACACTTCTCTAATATCTGCGAAATCGATTCCTGAACACTTCTCTAATATCTGCGAAATCGATTCCTGAATACTACTCTAATGTCTGTCAAGTCAATTCCTGAACACTACTCTAATGTCTGTCAAGTCAATTCCTGAACATTACTCTAATGTCTTCCAAGTCAATTTCTGAATACTACTCTAATGTCTGTCAAGTCAATTCTTGAACACTACTCTAATGTCTGTCAAGTCAATTCTTGAACACTACTCTAATGTCTGTCAAGTTGATTCCTGAATACTGCTCTAATGTCTTCCAAGTTGATTCCTGAACACTACTTAGGTATAACGTGATGCTTTTCCCAAAGAAGGAGTAGTGTATATAACGAGGTTTGAAGACAATTTAAAATAAGTTGAAACTGGAGAAGACAGCATGTAACAATCACTGATGTGAATCCACCAGCTCACACATATCCAAAACATTCACGCAATGAAGTATTTATGATAAGCCAACGTTTTCAGGAATTCTGTTTCAACTAAAATGTGTTTGACCATTTTACAGAGATATTAAAGCCTGTTCTCATTGCTCAACCATGTATACGACCATATCCTTCATAGATGCAAACATGTTTAATGTAAATATTCACTTATAAAAAGTAGAGGCATTATCATAGAACTATATGTACTTGTTGTGGTGTGGTTTGGTTTGTTATGAATTTCGCGCAAAGCTACACGAGGGCTATCTCCGATAGCCGTCCCTAATTTAGCAGTGAAAGATTAGAGGGAAGACAGCTAGTCATCACCACCCACCGCTAACTCTTGGGCTACTCTTTTACCAACGAATAGTGGAATTGACCATCACATATAACACCCCCACAGCTGAAAGGGCGAGCATGTTTTGTGGGACTGGGATTCGAACCCGCGACCCTCAGATTGCGAGTCGAGCGTCCTAACCACCTGGCTATGCCGAGCCTTACCAAAACAAGCAAGAAATCAGTTCGAAATTGTACTATGAAACTTTTTAAAAATGAAATAATAGTAAAGTTGATGCGCCTCACACCATTACAGAACCACCAGAACCCTTCAATGTTGAAACTAAGTACTCATGGCTGTAGAGTTCTTTAGGTTGGCACCACACGCACACTCGTCCATTTGTCAAGAACATTATGAACGATGATTCATCTGATCGTATCACATTTCTCCAATGCTCGGTAGTCCATAGCCTGTGCTCTTTGCATCACTGGACACGCATTGCTAGGTGTGGTAAGAGGCTTGTGCACTGCAACTAGACTGTGGCGGACCGTTTTCGATTAAACTGGCTGCTCTCGCCCCAGGTTAAAATTTGCACTCAATTAATCTGCGGTTACTCACCTGTTTTTCCTTACAGTTTGGTTTAATGCATGGACATTACGATCCTGGAGTATGCGCTTCCGCCAACTGTTACCCTTTGCTGATGATGTTTTCCCCTCCTTAGATATCGTTGCTCGTGAAACATCAGCAAGTTAATGTGATGCATAAAAAAACGTTAATAACGGAACAGTTAAACAATACATATGTTCTTGTTCTGTTCAGTTATGCAAAATAAAATGTTGTATGGAAAGCATCATTTCATAGCTTTACTGTTTCGTAAGGTAACACAAAGTTGACAAAACACGTATAGACCTATTTCATAACATTATATTCATCAGTTGCCTATAAGCAGTCCCCTGAACACCGGAAATGATTTTTAAAACAATAGGTATATTTCTAACTTTGAAAATGGTAGAACAATAAGTGCACATTTAACAGAAGCCCCCTTATTGAGGACCGTTTCTTTATTCGGCTTTTCATAAACGCCTGTCATCAGAGTATTGGCTAACGAAGGAGATCATGTCTGCCACTATAAGAAACTTTATCACCAACCACGAGTTAAATCATGGAGTAAGACCATTGATCGTTAACATATTTCTCTGGTATATAGCGTTTTATTTTATAACAACAAATTATATTGTATTGATTCTACCCAAATAATAGTTATGATGTCTTTATTGTTAATTTATTGAGAATGTTAGTCTTTGAAATAAACAGTTATGTATTTTATTATACAATTCAAATTTTATGCCATAACAGAAATAGATATGTACAGTATATTATATTTGTTTGTCTTTAATCCATTCATTTACAACTTTTATTGTAGAAAATGTGTGTATAAAACGTTGTCATTCTGCTATTTATATTTTCTTAAATAAAGTTTTCAAAGTATGAATTAGAATTTAATGATCACAAAATGATCATGATAAAATACTATCGAAATTTATCCACGTACACAATTTTAAAATGTCTTGTATCAATTGTGTCTACAGTAGTATTAGAAGGTGCTGAATTTCCTATAGCTCTGAAAATTATTATCCTAAACCAATCCTTCTACTCTCATGATACTGTGGGTATCGTTAAGGAGAACCAGACTCTTTATCTTGGGGATCAACATTACAGGTTACTGGATGCTTGGAAGACTTGTTTACTTCGAAAAGTAAGACATTTTTAAAACTTGGATTAATTTGATACCATACCAGATAATTTCTTGTTCGCCAGAAATTATGTACCGTAAAACGGACTGATTAGGAACAAATGACGACAAATTCACGGTTAGCAATTCTTAAGCTATGGTTTGAAGACAAATAACATTGATGGATAACTAGACTAATTGTAGTCAATATCGTAGCCCAACGAGATCTCATTGGAACATTATAGAGTCGAGGGATTTGTAAACGTTCCCTACCGTCATTAGCAACATTAAGGATTACATGCAATACCTTTTCCACTGGGATGTATCGGGATAACTAAAATATATTTATTAAAACAATAAATTCACAAACTGAGTATACCTAATCTCACATATTTAACTATAATGAAAGTAAAATGTCTACCAGATAAAACGTTTTGAAAAGGTATGATAAAAAGCAAACTGTATTATCAGTGAAAGTAGTGTTATGTTTCACTGGAAGCTTAGATAGAAAATTTAATATCATGGAAACGTTGTGATAGCTCAACCAATAGTTTATTTGAAATTAATTGTTTAATGAAACATATTTTTTCTCTAATCATTCCGTTTTATGATACTTGAGTGACACCATGCTATTAGATACTTTTATCTTACTTAGAAATACAAATATTAATCTCTGAAACCAATTATAACTTAACAAGACAATTTATAATTTTATACTGTTGTATTCGTATTTACACAAAGGTAACAATACAATGAACAAATAATTCTTTGGATCTAAATCGTCTTCATACATTTCATCACGGTATATTAACACGCTATTTTATAATATTAAAATATTTCAAGTGAAGTTCTTGGAATTACATGACATTAAAACCTGCATATCGTATTATTACAACATTTGTAACATAGTATTAATTTCTTTGAAGGATTTTGATGTGCTAAGGTAGTAAAAGGCCATAGTTATAGTTTAAATCACTATTAAACAAAAACGTAGCTTAAATCAGCGAAATCATCACATTAATGTCATTAATAATAAACACGTCATGATTTGTGTACAAAGCATTTATAACTGTAGTATGTTTTGTGTGAAGGTAGACGCTTGTTGATACATTAACTATAGATTTTCAGCTATATGATCATTTCCAAGCAACGCAAACGGGGATGAAAATTTCCAAGTTTTTCCCTGAAATGTGTTTCTATAGGAAGTAGATGGAATCTATAATAATCCAATTAGTCAATTCATACACGTGATTAATTGAATGACACGCTATTAAACTATCTTAACTGTGGTTTTACTGACGTCTTTAAACCCATTCCTATGTTTTGTAGTACATTGAGAAGTTAGAATAGGGTACAATCTTGCTCTAATCAAAATTCGTCGATTACTGGTTGTACCATGAAATATCAATATGATTGTGACCATACACGTGCCCACTGACACTGTTGCCAAGTCGAAATATCCCAGATAATATTCATTAAGTAGGAAATTTGTCGTTCCATAACCTTGAGTAGAATGTCTAGTATCAGTCTGGTTATGTGTCGGTGTGTCTCTAACCTTTCCTGTATAGACCAAATACTCCGAAATGAGTTGCCTCTAGTCTCTATGTTAGTCTTGTTTGTAATATCTGAACAGTTTCGCAGTTCGCCATTTTGTCAGTAACGTCATCACGCAACCAGCAGTCAACCCTGTTACACATATTAATAAGCCATCATCAGAAAACCTAATGATGAAGTTTGAAGATAAAACGGGGAATATCGAACTTCTAAGAAGTAGGAAGTGCAAAATGCTATGAAGCTGAGTATTAGAAACCTTCAAACAAGTTCGTAGCCGCTTGAATGTCGGAATGGTATTCAGATATATTTGTTTTATACCATATTAGAAGTTTTTTCTTTCATTTCTTTGGATTAGCATATATATATATATATATATATATGTGATATAACAATTACCGCAGGAAGAACAAGGAATAGCGAGATCAACATGCGATTGTGATCCTGGATTCCTCTTTGCAAAACTCTCAAGATCTTTGGCAAATTACGTAAGTATATGAACATCTGTCCAATTTTAAGTATACATAAAATATTGTTACACGATAATGAAAGACACTACTTGGAAAGCGATGGAACAACTTTGATAATCGATCTAACATATTCATTACATAATAGTATATGTTATTTATTCACGAAAAAGCTCAAATTGTTGAAAATATAACGAAACAAACTATGTTGCCAATAGTTTTCTATTTATTTTAGTTTCATTAACTCATACCTTCCAAAACCTGAATGTTTGTTGAGAAAAAATCTACAGGAAACTAGTTTATTTTAATTACCTTTATATTTAGATTTAAACATATTTACTATAAATTAATCAAGGTTATAGTTTAAGGAAGAAACTAGCTTATGCAACTACTGATATATGTACTTTGCAAGGTATACGTGAACATGAGTTTTTTATATTAGTGTGATTGATTGGAAAATAATATTTATTTTTAATGACTATATTTAAAAATCTCAGAACAGGTTTCAAAACACATCTAAGATTTATTTGTGGATATTCTGAAACTAACTCTGTGACCAAAAACAATTGTCTTGCGTGTGAGAAAATTAAAACTAGATTTTTCTTGCTATAATGAACTACATGAGAAGACGATTTTTAACTCATTTAAACTTTTACAGAATAAGTAAGTAACAAGAACTAACACGAAATTTATACGATTTGAAAAATTTATTGTTTGGGTAATTTACGGAACAAGATGAAAGTAGTTTACATTCTATAAACATCATTAATCACTCTCTAACAGACTGATTTTTATTTTTAGGCACTCAGACCAGGATATGCGTTCTGTGATTGTTTCTGTAATCTTTCTTTGCTATTAAACTTGAATTTACACTGTATTTTTTATTGTATTTTGTTACTTGAATACTATAAGAACTCAGTTATTGTTATTATTACTTAAAATGACTTATTATCAAGAAATTTTGTGAAGTAGTTTAAAATTTGCTTCGAAATTTTTACCTTCCATTTTTTATGATACTTCCCAAATATATATCAACCAAAAAACATGTTACATGTATCTTACATACTAATAAGCCAGGTTGATAATACGTTGTTTTTTTTACTGTTTCCAAAGTTATGTCGTTTACAAGTTTACTTGTCTTTATTACACAAAGGAATAAGTTGAATCCACTACAAGATGACTATCAATAAGAAAAACATAAACATGTTATTTGGTAAAGTAGCTAGTATGACTCGTCTTTCCGTAGGAATATAAAGTTGAAAAGTCACGTACGTGAGAGTGGTTATTACCAGTCGGAAACGTGTCTTACTTCAGTTTAACTTAGTTTATCTTCTTTACAAGTTCGTTGCTCGTCAACTTTAGAAATGCATATTTTAGGTTATCTTTAGTCATACGTGTTTAAAATAATAGTTTACTTTCTTTACAAGGTCGTTATCTTTAGTCACACGTGTTTAAAATAATATTTAATAGATTTGTGTATAAATTAAAGTTGATGAAAAATACGAGAACACGTTTTGTTTTCTCTCAGTATTAACGTCGAGTTGAGTATTTGATTATATTTGGTATGGAAGGTCAGGTGGACATCCTAAAGATCCAATGTGAAAGGATAAGCAATTGGAAGAACGTACTGTATGATCGTGGTCGTGGTTTTGGTCACAAGACCTTGGATGTTTAGGATCGCACTGGACCTCTTCCTCTCCTTACACCCTTTTATTTGTTAAGCATTTCAATTATAACGCCGTGAATTAGGATGTAGCTGAGCGAGAAGGTAGTAAATTACATGTCGCCGAAAACAAACCAAAGTGACGTTCATGTTTTGTATGTTGTATGTATGAATGTTTCGTGTAATACAACATAAAATATAAGACGAGTACTGTTCAAACCTCTATCTATAACATTACATTCTGGAAATCTTTGTGAATAACTTTATTGAATTCTAAAAGAAATATTACTTGTCGCCTATACAAAATGAAGAACATTGAAAATTTGAAAACATGTTTATGTGTGTATTAAAAATAGTAATAAAAACGTATGTGTAATATATATATGTGTGTGTGAGTGTGTGTGTGTATAGTGGGTGCTTTCGAAAAGAAAAAAGATTTGCGCCCAATGATTTGCTTCCATAAATAAATACACAGGATAGTTTAGGGAAAGGCATATCATAAAACTGTAGCTAGACAAGACATAGGACCGAACTGTTATGGATAGGAATGTTATATAACAAAGTCAATGTTAACTAGATTAGTGAGAACCGACACACTCCAAATCGCCGTCGTTATTAGATCATGTTATGCATAATATTGTTTCATTATGAGATAAATGTTTTATTTACTTGTAGGAAATCGTTCTTTCTTATATCAGTCAGTAATTCTAGTACAATATCTATCTTTAGGACATTGGTGTTCTGTTCATATTACACATTTTAAATGCTATATATTAATTATACCCAATTATCCATTTTAATCTTAATAAATTCTTATTAACTTTTTAGGGTGTCAGCAACAATAATAAAGGTGAGATTACTTTTCTGTATTAATCTATTTGTATTTAAATTATGTTAAATGCTAAAATATTAGATGCTAAACAAAAAAAAAAAAAACCAGAAAGAGTTGGTTTGCTATGAATTTCACGCAAAGCTACACAAGCTAGCCGTCCCTAATTTAGCAGTGTAAGACTAGAGGAAAGGCAGATAGTCATCACTATCTACCGCCAACTTTTGGTATACTCTCCAAATGTCACATTATAATGCCCCCACGGCTGTAATGGCGAGCATGCCTGGTGTGACGGGGTTTCGAACCCGCGACCCTCAGATTGGGAGTCGAGCGCCCTAACCACCTGGCCATGCCGGGCCTTACCAAAACAAGCAAGAAATCAGTTCGAAATTGTACTATGAAACTTTTTTTAAAAATGAAATAATAGTAAAGTTGATGATCTAGTGTCAGGAACGTATAAACATACAGAAATATTCACACGAGGGTCAATTGATGAACGGCTATTATCAAGTGCTTGCTTAAAGAAAAAAAACGTAAATAAACATCCAACTAGCGGTAAAATTAAGTAATTATGTTCTTAAATATTTGTAAAATATTATAAATAATTCATCAATGGTAAAAACAGTGGAGACACTAAAGACTAAGTATGTCGTATGTTAATGTGGTTAGCGTACATATTTGTTAACTCTTTCACTGCGGTTAGGACGTATATTTTTCAGTGCACTGAAAGGGTTAAACTACTTAATTCATGTTTCTTTGAATTTTATTTATGTGAAAAATCTTCAATTTATTTTTTGCGCAACTGGTAGGTTCCCAGTGGATTAGCGCCACTAACATTCGGGGTTTGATTCCCCGTAGGAAGACAGAGTGCAGGTAGCCCATTGTGTATCTTTGCTCTAAAATGAAATACATATTAAAGTTTAAATAATGTTTACGTTGAAAAAATATTCATTTAAATATGTTAACTTATGTTAATAGATTCAATTCGATGAAACGATTTTTTAACTTTGTACTTTTCTTCATAAAATCTTCTGCTTCAAATTACCAAAAATTAAATCAGAGTATATGGACTACATTTATTGTAATATAGTAATATTGTATCATGGAAATAACATCCATAGGGAATAAAATATATGATTGATTAACCAACAAAATTTCTTTAATATCTGTCTTGTTTCTTTTGTTCTTTAGGAAACTCAGCAGCAGATGAAGTGGTAAAGGAACATAGATATACGAGGTATACTTTTCTTTTTCAGTCCAGTGTGTAAATTAGCTACTTACCAAGACTGAGCGACGATTATTTGCAGGTCTCTAGCTGGGTGGTCCTAGTGCCCTAAATTGATCCATATTCCTTTCTTTTCTAAAGTCATTGAGTAAAAGGGATAACATATACCCGACTTGGAACTTCTATGTCCCCGATCTTAACAGATCCTTATGACGTGAGTGTATAAATATATTGTGTTATATTCCCTTCCAAAAAGCGATCGATTTTCGGTAACATAGCAATAAATACATAACGCCAAGCAATTCCAAAAATGTGATTCTGATGCACGCCATTTCGCCGTAAATTTATATAACCAATGGTTTTCGTGTCATTTGCTGATTTTAATATTTAAAATCGTTGTGATATAACGAACTTAAACATATGTATTTGTAATGATAACATATTTTAATAGGTTCTTCACGAGCCAGTGGAGGACAATATTTTATTGGAAAACAAAAACAAAACTACCCAATTCGTTTTTTTTTATTTGAAAATAATTTTTTGGACATGTTCATTGGATTAGAAGAAGGCATTTCCTGCACTCTTTTAGCGTTGGGGTTGCGAAAAGTGATTTGAAGTGGTGAGGTAAATGAAATCCGTCAGCGCATCACGAGCTTAATGGCCAAGCACAAGGAACATGGAAGTCTCCAAATGACACACAGAGGTATTCAGAAACCGTTCAGAACCACCTTGGTAAATATTGTGCAGCAAACCGAATACAATATTATGCCTATAGCTGCTTTCAAACTATTCCTGTCTGCTCGTACTACTGCTGACTATCGTGATGCTTCGATCTTCCCTACCAAATCGCAGGTGAAATCATTCATATTTCAATTGAAAGCTAAGCATACAAAGGTGATAGCAGAAGAAATAACGGTTGGCAGTTCCTTAATTAATGATGTTGAGAATGTAGCTTTATTGATATATACTTAATTTACTCCCAGCAGGTAGACCTTAGTACTAGCTAGTATGGAGGATGTTGTATTTCATTTAAAAATTTATCAATTAACAAACGAAAACTTGTCTCGAAAAGATACAAACAAAACCACCCTCTTTTCGACTTTCCGGATTGAACTTATTTTTAACATTCAACAAATTGTAGTGTCAAGACACCCATTGGTTCCTGAGGGACGTGTTAAGTAGAACTTTCTTAGATCAAAATATAATGTGCGAACAAAACAAAGTTTGTCAAATTCAACACAATAACCAGAATTACAACATTTTTTAAATAATTGGTTCATATCTACTGACTCGTAAAAAGTGTGTAGTCGAATTATTCATCGAAGGGAGAATGGATATCGTGATTCTTATCTTAATAAAATGTATTAAAGCTCTTGGTCTTAATAGCTGTTGGTACTCTATGAAGATACATTTGATGTAGTCTGTCTCCCTTTTTGGTTACCCCCTCTCTCCAGTGGCACAGCGGTATGTCTGTGGACTTATAGCGTTAGATACCGGGTTTCGATACCAATGATGGGGAGAGCACAGATAGCCCTTTGTGTAACTTTGTGCTTAACAACAACAATAACCTTTTTTGTTTGTTTAGAAAGCACGCATTATTAATCACCACTGTAAACCTGTGACCTAATCTTTCAAAATGTTTCAAACAAGAGGGAATCTTCAATAGCTGCGGCTGTAATTAGATCTCAAATCGGTCAAGAGATGGAGGTAAGAGCTGAAAGTTTGTACATTACATTATTCACTATGAATCTATTTAAAATTTTCCTACTGTTCTGAAATCGGACATTTTATCCTTAGGGCCTGCCCTCCATTGACAGTGGATGGAACATCACAAAAACTGCCTTGTCCAGTCAACTTTGTATACTGTTCTGAAATTAAGTATTGCGTGGAAGAAACTCCCAACATCAGAACATTATGTCCAGGTTTGTAACAACTGTACATAAATTTGAAAATATATCACTAGAATTTTTTTTAACTGATCGATGGTATTATGAAAGAGCTTTTCAAAATAAATTCTTAAATAGAAAACTCTTTTATCTGTTCCAAAATTATTGCGCTCCCCCAGTATCACGCTAGAAACCGTGTTTTGATACCCGTGATGGGCATATCACAGATAACCATCGTGTAGCTTTTTGCTTAACTACAAGCAAACAAAATCCACAATTATTGTAATAAATAACTGGATTTCTAAAACACTTTTGTAGCAACAACGAAGAGTATCCATTTAGAGTATTCTCGGTTTTATTTACATACAACTACTTCTGTATCAAATTGTTTGGTATAGTATTTGAACAAAAAGTTATACTTTAGGAATACTAATCTATAGCACTGATGGCACAGATAGGAGCTGTATTTAAGATTTTTGCAAATTCAGATCAATAAACAATTTTATAGTGTCATATATATACTAATAACAATGACATTTAGATAATAAACAAATGTGAAGAGATAAACGTCTACGTTAAAATGTAATTAGATAAAATTAATCAAGCTGACAACACTGTGATAGGTTAACCTAAAAAAATCAACAACTGAAACTTTATGTTGTTAATATAGGACATTTAGTTCAGAAATAAAAACAAGTTTTTTTCTTTTCTTTCTTTGTAATTAAGCACAAATGTACACAATGGGCTATCTGTGCTCTGCCCACCACGGGTATCGAAACCCGGATTCTAGCGTTGTAAGTCCGCAGACATATCGGCGTGCCACTTGGAGGCAAAAACAAGTCAGCTATGTGTAAACTCTTAACGCAATTAGTGAATTTAGCATATGATATGTTTTATTTCGAAATAAAATACACACATAATTCACTATTGACATTTACAATAAAGTATTTACCAACTGTATAAATAAAACTACTGACACGTTATTCTTTCTCTGATTAGTTATTTGACAGGTACTGACGTAAAGAGGTTTGAAATAAATGTTATTTTTGTTTAGTTTTAGGAAGAGCTATAATATTCAGCATAGGCTCACTGGTACAAAACGTTGCTAAATTATCAGTCAATAGATTAAACACTCTACTTGAAACTAATACTTATTCTTTCAAAAACTCTCTAGACTTCGTAGTGGAATCAAACACTTTCAACTAAACCAAGAAAATATCTTGGTGCTTTTTGACATAAAATCTCTCCTTACCCCAATACCCGTTGAACAGGTCTTACACTGTTTAAGAGAAAAAAAACAAACTAGAACAAGACAATCCTGTAACAGACCACCTTATCAACCTAACAGATTACAGCTTAAAGACACTTATTTTACCTTCGAAGTCCAGTTTTACAAACAAAATAATGGTCTTAGCAATATAATCTTCCCTTTCCCCTGTACTTAGTGACCTCTACGTATCTGTTCTAGAAAATACTATTTGGCAATGAATTCACGCACGTTAAATAACTTTAGAATCTTTATTAGTTCGTATTTAATTTTAATATGCCAACAAAAAGACAAATATAGAAATTCATCATGCTTATCATAAGCAGAAACTTCAAGAATATGGAAGAACTTTTAATAACATTTTGAGATGTAGTTTCTTAGAAGGTTTATGTAGATTTTCTAGAAGTTTTATGTAAAAATAATGATATTAGGTTTATTGTTGTTGCAAATATTAAACAACTTAAAGAAGGATAATGTTAGCTATGATATAGATTATTTTTATAGCATTTTTGTACTTTATTATAAGAGGACCAACCTATTACATTAATAGATCTGCGTAGTTTATAATTTTTAGTTTCGTTAAACTACTAGATGTATGCATTTTTTCATAGATATGTAACATATAATATTAAATTTTCATTCTTCAACCTAATAAAGAATATGTGTTATTAAAAAAATAACATATTTGTTATGTTGTGTTAAGATGTTATATAATAAAACAAATATAACCCTTAACCTACGAAAATAACTTACTGATTTCATAAACAGTCTTTTTTTCACTAAAACGATGACGTATAATGAGTACTAATTTTAAGAAATTAATATTATATATGTATTTTACTTTTAATATTTTTTTTTATTGTTTAAGGTATATTTTGATAAATCAAAATGAGTACTTTGTAATGATGCGAACTATTGTTCATATACAATTAACAGTTATGTTTATACAGTGTTTCTTTATTTTCAATGTTCAAATATAGATCGTTTAAACTTTTAGAGAACATAACTGGGAGTTAAATACCTCGTTAAAATTATTTAACTTTTAAGCATTTAAATTTCGTTTCGAATTTAGAAACTTGATTTTTTATCTACTGCCACAATCCATTCAGTTGGATGATGTTGTCGTTTTATAGTCTTTTAATTTGTGTAAGAATTAAAAAAATATATTTATTCCCTTATAAGTTATGTAATTTGTTTATTTTGTATGATTGTTTACTCGTATATCAGTCTTAACCTTAATAAGAAATACCACGAAAGAGTTACACTTTTTAAATATCGTATATGTTAAGGAAGTTTGATCAGATTAATAGATTAACTCTTACTTATTAATGCTATCTAGTAAATCTATAACTATTGCTCAAAATCAGGTAATATACATAAATGTTCTATCGTTTCTTTTCTTGTAGAACGGATATTTTGAGTTATTATTTCTGAAAGATAAAACAATTGGAGGAACATACTGTCACAAAACTGTTTTATAAAAAAAAAATGTTTAAAAGACCCTTTTGCAATACCACATAAAAATATTTTTTGACTTATGCCGACAGCCAGCATATCTAATTGTATCATGCATTGTTTTCATGAAGCCAGCAGCTTAAATTCGGTTGCGTCAGTTACGTCAGTAATTGATGTTTGAAAGGCGGAAGAATTTGTTTTTAAAAAAACTTACTATTTATTTAAGATAAGTTTTTTTTCTACCAACTCTTGAATTTTCTCATACCTTTTATTACAATTACTTTTATTTTCGCTTAGAAAAAAACAAACGTTAATTTAAAAATCAGTAACTTTGTATTTACTATTTATAGATATTCTTTGTAGAAGAGTGAATACTTACACTTATATTCCCATTGACCTTGTCTGTAATCAATGCCTAAAATAGTTACGTTTTTCACATCATCTTTTTCTGGCCAAAATTGGTTCAATTGAAATTCTTCATTTCCTGACGTAGGAATCACCCAGTACTGATCTCTAACTGTATCTAAAGAATAATATATTTAATGTTAATTTATTACCATAATGGATTTAAAGGCACGTTATAACTTGTTTCTTATGAATAAAATTAATATTGAAAGCAATGTTACATATATTTATAGTAATATTTTGTTAAATAAAAGGTAAATGATCGGTGAACATTTTTATAACAGGGTATGGATCATAAATGTACTTTTCTTACTTAAACATAAACAGTATTTGCATTTATTAGGAAAGCTGACTGCGACTAAACAAGAACCGTAATAGCAGTTCGTAATAAAGGTGCATTTTCAGTTCTTGTGGTAGCTTAGGTACTTAAAAACTACCACTGAAACCAAAACATTTTCATCAGTTACTTCAAATTTGTTAAAGATTTGGATTGAAAATCGAGGTAATTATATTGTAACGTGGGCTATGAAACAAATTTTGATAGGTCTGATGGTTATTTATGTATTTAACTTTATTAATCCTTAGATCTTATACTTGGAACATATATAGTACACAAAACAAATTGCATCCACTTCAAATGGATCGTTAATAAAATAAAAGGTTTGCGCAATCCTTCAAAATTTATTTTACCGGTTTCGTAGTTTCCCTTCTTACTCTTTAGAATAGTTATTAAATACAGACCTGGCTTTGTTATATTAAAATGACTTTGAATATACAAATAAGCAACTTATGTGACAATTTCACCCGATATTAGGTAGCGAGTAGTGGTCTCATGTATCAGAAACACATTTTGACATTGTTTGGCTCCGTCGTAAGGCTGTCATGTTCAAAGCACACCACTCCGCCCTAAATGTTTTTAGATAAGAATAAATAAAGAAAATGTTTTTCGATCACTTCTGGGAAGGGTATATAATAGTCCTTTCTAACACAAAATATTTACATACTTAGATCATATAGATATGTTCAGATCGGGGATTTAGAGTTTCCGAGATAGAAATATCCCTTATGCTTAATGGCAATGGAATATAAATAAATATGGATTAAGTTGAGGCAACCACGCTCATCCAGAAAGAGACCTGCAACAAGTCGTACCTCAGCAACGGTAAATAGAGTACGGCATCTTTCTTGTAACACTTGAGAGGCCTCGAACACAAAATTCAGTAGCAAAAGCCGTCCACGAGCCCCAGGCAACAGTACGGAAGTATCTCCGTCAGGAAACATAATCAAGAAGTCCGTGTGGAAACGAAGTCAACAGGGTATGATTTACCCAAGGTCAGACTTCCAGTCAAATCTCCCGTTAAATCATTGCATATCTAAAATAGCTGGAAAATGAAAGGAGTATTCATGGTATTCCTTATGAAGGCATACTGGTCAAGTCGTTGAACCCAACGCCTATGGATTTCTATGAGATGAAACTGGCGCTGGGAAACATTTTTTCTTCGGTTATGCTTATAAAGAGATCTTTAGGGAGAAGTGGTGTGCTTTGGACAGGACAGCCTTACGACGGAGGTTTATGTAATGGAAACTGCGCTGTAGAAGTATTTCAAAAATGCACAAATTTATGTGGCAACATAAACTCTAACGATGTGGCGAGGTTCCATAAGCCTCTTAATACCTTTTCTCTTATAATGTTTCAGTTGAGATGAAACCTCTCTAAATTTAAGTGTTATTGTTATATTTTTGTCATTATATTACGAATTGATAACACAGATATGAACAATTCTAAAAACAATCTCGATAAAAAGATTAAAATTGTGGTGTTCTCGTCTTTACTGGGTAAAATCAAATCACCCCGATGAAATCAAGTTACCTTCAGAATAACAAAGTTACGTATTTTACATACTTTTTCCCAGCAGAACTCTGTAAAATAATTTAAAAAAACAACAATAAATTTACTAATTTATTTACAGCATCGAACAACATTACGTATGTTACATACTTTTTCCCAGCAGAACTCTGTAAAATAATTTAAAAAAACAACAATAAATTTACTAATTTATTTATAGCATCGAACAACATTACGTATGTTACATACTTTTTCCCCAGCTGAACTCTGTAAAATAATTAAAAAAAACAACAACAATAAATTTACCAATTTATTTACAGCATCGAACAACATTACGTATGTTACATACTTTTTCCCTAGCAGAACTCTGTAAAATAATTAAAAAAAAAACAACAATAAATTTACCAATTTATTTACAGCATCGAACAACACTAAATGGGAAAATATCTATGCTGGAGAACAAATAGATGTCATGGATTACATTCGGTTCACTGCTTATGAAGACGTCCCTGTGATCTCGAGAATGTTAGTACTTGATTCAAGTAAGTGTTATGTAAATTTATATGAAATTTAACTTTTAATTTGTCTAAAAATTTTTAAGAAAGTTTTAAAGATCACCAGGATAAACTTGTTATTTGTAGGATAAGCGCACTTTTGTAATGAAACACTATGTATAGCTCAAAGTACCTCTTTCAGATTGTATGTTGTGTAAGTGATATTACAGGTATTGGTGTGACAGCTAAACATAAACAATGCAATTCTATAAAGTGCTTAATTAAAGTGCACTGAGAAAACAATATATATATATATATAGAGAGAGAGAGAGCAATACACATCCTTTTGTTTATTTTGTTTAAGCAAGATTATTAATTTGGAAACAATATATACGAAATTTACAAGGATGAAAAATTAAAAAAATATTTAAAACAATACTGTTGCCAAGCCCCCCCCCCCCCAGTGGCACAGCGGTATGTCTGCGGACTTAC
>NW_013666370.1:24906-25935 GCF_000517525.1 Limulus polyphemus | reverse complement strand
CTTTTTTCATGGTAGGTACTGTTTCCAAAATTATGTAAATTACTCGTCTTTATAACACAAAGGAATAAGTTTAATCCACTTCAAGATGACTATCAATAAGAAAAACATAAACATGTTATTTGGTAAAGTAGCTAGTATGACTCTTCTTTTAGTAGCAATATAAAGCTGAAAAATCATGTACAATTAAGACTCGTAAAAGGGGTTATTACCAAACTGATATTTGTATTAGCTCAGTATAATTTATGTTACCTTCTCTACAAGTTAGTTGCATGTCTACTTTAGAAACGTGTATTTTAGGTTACCTTTAGTCAGACTTGTTTAAAGTAATACTTATAAATTAAAATTGAAAAATACAAGAACGCGTTTTTTTCACTCAGTATTCATGTTGAGTTGAGTATTCGTTTATATTTGGTATGAAAGGTCAGGTGGACATCCTGAAGATCTAATGTGAATGGATAAGCAATTGGACGAACGTACTGTATGATCGTGGTTATGGTTTTGGTCGCAAGACCTTGGAGGCTCGCGATCTCACTGGTTTTCTCCTCCTTAGCTGCTTTTATTTGTCAAACATTTCAATTATATCATCGTGATTTAGGATGTTACTGAGCGAGAAAGTAGTAAATTACATGTCGCCGACGACAAACCAAAGTGACGTTCATGTTGCGCGTAACACGGTAACTTTTCTACTGGATGAAAGGTTCGTGTAATACAGCATAAAATAGAAGACGAGTACTGTTCAAACCTCTATCTATAACATTACATTCTGGAAATTTTTGCTAATAACCTTATTAAACTCTAAAAAGAATATTACACGTCATCTCAAGAAAAATGAAAATTTTAAAATAATTTTGTGTGTATATATAAAAATAGTAATAAAAACGTATGTGTGTATATATATGTGTGTGTGTATATATATAGAAATAGTAATAAAAACGTATGTGTGTATATATACGTGTGTGTGTATATATATGATGGTTGCTTTCGAAAGAAAAAAAAGATTTGCGACCAATAATTTGCTTCCATAAATAG
>NW_013666370.1:7262-23959 GCF_000517525.1 Limulus polyphemus | reverse complement strand
GTTTGTAATAACTATTTGTAATAACTGTTATTGTAAATTGTATTGTTGTTTGTACATTCAAACATATTCGCATTAAAAAAGAAACTATATGCATCAATATTGTTGGCAAATATCATAAATTGGATACATATTTGCATTTATTTAACTACTGAATTTAAACTATCATTTAGCTCGGCTTCAGATCATTCGAAATTGTTATATGTAGCATACAGTATTGATAAGAATTTTACAGCAAATATCTATTGATTAGTTAGTTAAGCCGCGTATTTTGTTTTACCCACGTTAAAGAAAAAACGTGGTCTGGCTAACTAAGAAATGAATATTTGAGGTACAATTCTTATGAATGTTATAAGTGTAGCTCAATCCTTTCTTTGGCCACACCCGTTTTTCACACCAAAGGTGTTTTTGATTAGATTATGAGCAGTGCGACAGGTAAACACAAATAATACAATTTTATAACGTTGCTTTATTGTTAATAAAGTGCACAGGGAAAACAATATGTAAAGACTATATTTTGTTAAAGTAAGAATATACAATTGGAACCAATATATACGAAACATTTAACAAAAAACTGTTTCCATGGTACCTAGTATCTATTATATAGCCTATAAAATTAAAAAGTGAAGTATTTTTCGCCAAAAAACGTATTTAGTGCCTCAGATTAGTAAATGTAAACGTTTTGAATTTTATGTATTTGTCACAACTAATGTATGAGATTATAATTAGAGTTTAATAATAGAGTAAAAAGAATGTTCTATGTTTTAGCACTGAGTGTGCAATATATGTGTAATGGTCAAATCCCACTATTCTGGCAGACAAAAGTAGTCCAACGGTTGACTGAGGTTGGTGCTACTGGCTATGAGTCTTTCTTTATTTTTTACAATTTCAAAGCTAAAAGAAACATAAATAACTAAACGTGGCAGGAGTTTTGTTTGAAGGAAGAGAAAACATCGTGATAGTTGCCTGCTCTTACTAACAGAGGTGTTTAGGAACAATCGTTCCCCTTCAATCCCGTGCGTGAGAATAATTTACTACAATGACTACAATTGTTATTACAAACATTGGCTGGAATTTTTAAGATAATTTTTGAAGCTGTGAAGAAGATCGGCAGAGATAAGATGCGGATCTACAGGATATTATGTATGAAACATAGAAATATTTGGGGAATCAAAAAAAAAAGAAAAAGAAAAGGGAAGGAGATCTGATCTTGATCGTAGCATGGACTTGATGAGTTGGAGACGGCAGTGGAGTGGCGTGGTGAGGTTTAGGACCACGTGGTATACGCGTGTGTTTATGTAAAGAGCCAGTGAGAAAAGAGTGGCTGGAAGAACCAAGACTGTAGCAAAAGCAGCGAGTTCCTGTTTAATGAATGACCTAAATAAAAAGTCATATAAAGGATTAAAAATGAGAGTTTAATATTAAGTCCGTAAATAACTCTATCAAAAGGATTAAACAGAAATGTATTTAACGTTGCGTTATAGTTAACAATGAATAGAACCTTTTCAGGGCTGGAATCAAGGGATTGAAAGATTACTGTGGGGGAAACCGGGAGATCCCCGAGAAAAACCCACTTTCACGGCCAGGGCGCTGAATAAAATACTCTGACCGTGCTCTGGAATACCAATAGGAGAAAACGAAATGGTGTAAGATCAGGGATTTAAAATAAACTGGAAGGCTGGAAAGGTGATTCTGAGTTCGTGAAATCCATATTGTAGTCATTGTCAGGACTCAGGTTGTTAGCGTATTCGATGGTTAGGCATTGGAAAATTGGCTTGCGGAGAACTTCTTAAAAATTCCAATCTTGTGGCGTTCGGATGTTTGTGGACGGTCGGGGTCTTTATAACAGGGCCCTTCAAGCTTCTTGGGAGATCGTGGAAGTCATCGTTAGATTGTTCTTTTGTCTGAATTCGTCGGTTCTTCTTGGCAATAAGGGTTTGTGTATTTCTGTTGATCGTTTAAAACTTGTCAATGCACAGGTAGGCTGTGTTCCGTCAGTCTGTACTGCTTGGTTCTTCAGTTATTATCTCTTGACATTTGGTGTTGGAGTAAATTAGTCTATTGGGGCAGGTGATGTGGTGGTTTGTTTCATGGCTCCATAAAATTTGTAATAAGCCCTATCTGAGCTTTCCACGTACATACTTATAGACTCAGTCTCTACCTCCATAGACTCGCCAGTATTTGCTTCCCTTGAAATTGACAAAAATGGTAACACATATTCTTCAATCGTGCCAGAAAAAACAAACACATCTTTCGCATTAATGGGTAAATGTTACAAATATGAATTTTTATTACCAGGTTTTACCATTTTTTAAAGTAGGCCTGGTTTTTATAATCTTAACAAATTAAACAAAAAAGTGGTATGCGAGCCGGAAATGTTTCAGAACCGCTACTCTAGTGTATCACTTCAACAGCAGGGACATTAGTGCAGAACAGCAAACCTTCGTGCAGCGTTTACGAAATTTAATAAACAACTCATTGATCAAATAATTTCGAGATGGTAATAAAGATAGTTGCAATGTTTTAGTTCTGAAAGTTCTTTGACAAAGGTTTGCTAATCTTGAGTATGCAAGTCTTTGATCAATGGTGCACAGTCGTTTTTATGTAGAGGGAATATTAGTATAACAGTATTAGCTTTTCATCATACGCTGGATGTATAAGTTAATCGTTATTAGATTAGATGTGTGACTGGTACATGATTATTGATCAGGTTTAAATAACGCGTTTTTATTGACAGTTTGAACCAAATCTAAAATGTCTATTTCAGAGCAAGTGGTTCGAACCATCGTAAAACTTAGCACCACCACGTTTCTTTCACCTCGCCTTCATTTGAACATCTCGGTGTTACATTTCAAGACTGGAGAAACGTTCAAATTCGAAGTTAATGGCGTTGTGCGTATTATGGACCTCAATCAAACTTCTGCCAACTGTAAGTGTTGCTAATGTGTAAAAAAAAATCAATAAAACATGACGATAATTTCAAGTAATTCGAGTTCTTTCCACCAGTCTAAATAAATAAACAATATGAATATTTTAGTGTGATAGTTTAGATTCTGACTACCAGTAGACAGTATACATATAAAAAACTAGACATAGAAATCTTCCCTTAATTAGGTTGTCTATTTCACCCCATTCACCCAACTACATAAGTGCCTTTAAAAAGTTCTTCATTATTATAAAATGTAACATCAACAACTTTAATGAACAGACCATATGTATTGCATAGAATAAATACATGTCGAAAAATCCAAAGATGTTTTAAAAACTGTTCTGTTGTTCCTTTATAAAATCTATATATAACAATTAATCTCATTGATAATTAGTTTTTTGACATGTGTCCACTAACACTAAGAGGTGTCATTAATTTCTAATACATAAACATGTGTTATTTTTAAGTGATCCAGTATTGTATAGAGTGCTTCTGTGTTTCCTAACTTAACTACACTGAACTTGTGACGTGAACGTTAGCGTATTTATGACGCGTAATATATTCAAGAGTATGTTCAATTAGTGTAGTGACGTTTTTGTTGATTTCTCTCGATTTAGACAAACCTTCTTTACTTGAGAAAATCTTACTGTCACGTGCAGGAAGGTGGTTAGATAGGTTTGTAATACAAGAGCAGTTCCTTAGTATTTCAACACATCTAGAACTGATTCCAGAAGTATCACATGAACAATGGGAAGGTTTAAGTTTGGAAATTGTGAAGCCCAATAATGATACATTACGGTAAGTTTGTTGTTAATATTTTAATTTATAGTATGAAGATCATAACTGTAAAATTATTATTAGCATTTTGACCAGTGCTGACAATATCAGGACTGGGTTTATTGTTGTTTCTTTCTTAAGTAATATGAAGACAATAACAAACATTACTGCTACCAAACATCTTGATCAGGATTATAAAGATCAATATTCTAAATGTATTCTACTATTTTGAGCAATGGTGTGTTTTGAAACTTGAGAATGTAAGTTTGCTGTCAGTTTCTACGAGGAACGTCGTTCTATCTTATTAATAATTTTTGTGACCAATAGAAATTAGGGACATTCCTGTAACGGTTAAGTACGTAACATGTATTTTCGCTAGGTACTCAAATGGGTGGATAGAGTAATTGTGACATCTCTTGCGTTAAGTTATGGAATATAATAGCATAATTCTATTATTGCTAAGAGACTTTGTAAACCATAGATAAAAATAGCCCTTAACAATATTTAATTTTCTTATTCTAAATTTATGACTTCATATTAGTGTCAGTGCTCTTTAAGTTATGCATGGATTATACTACTGAAGTGGAATTGTATAATATATTAGCGAATGGTAGTGGTATGTATTTTACATTAAAATTTTTGTAGAATTTCATCTAACAGAACAAGAATTAACGATTTTCACACAATCGTATTCTCATTCTAAAATTGAATCAATGTAACTTTATATTATTTACTAAAATATGAGTTTCATCTTTATATTAGTGTTATTTAGATATCCAAAAATGGTTTGGAATACCATTTTCGCTCTGATATAAAAGTTAATTACCTAGTCCATTGTTCATCACGTTTATATTTATTTTATAATATTTCTCAGTTTTAGAGACGCTCGTCAGATCTCTCTCATGGACCAAGTTTGGGTTGAAACCTATTTAGGTTATGCTGAAAACTTCAGCTTAGTGTTTGTTTTAAAAGCCAAAGACATGTGGAGCAGAGATGTTATCATGGACACGAAACGACTGACATTGATGGTAAAATTTTCAGTTCAAATTTGAGTCATAAGACGAAACAGACAAAATAGGTTTATCTGAATCTAAATTCTACAAATATTCAAATTTTAAATCCCTGCCCAAATGAAATAAATGTGTTTCAGAATATACTATCGATTCGTTTCACAACTCTCCAAAAGCCTATTCTTTTATGATTTACGTTAAAGCTACACTTATTTCATCTGGTCGATCATACTGTTTCTTCTGTTTTAATGGAATAACTATGTTTGTGGATAAAATTGTAGAAATCAAAAACGGATTTACTATATAACCCATGCTAACGTTGGATTAAACTACGTTTGTGTATTGCAATCTAAAATTACTGTACCTCTAATTATTGTAAAGTCTTCATAAATAAGTGTTTAGGAAACATAATTATATTCTTGCTAGGAATATATCATTAGAAGGTGACATCAAAATTATCTTTTAATTAAGAACTATTTTATTGAACTAATCGTACGATACTCTGTTCTATAATGTTTCTAATCCTGATATGTAGTTTTTATAGAATTACGAGAAATAGCTAAACTAACGACCTCGGTATACGGACTATTTAGATAATTGCTAAAGTCATGTAAAGAGGTAATTGTTCTCCAATTAATCAAATCCCAGAAGAAACGTTTTTTTCAGAGGTCCCACAAGTTTATTTACCTTACTCATGATTATTGAAAGCGTTATTATTCAAGGATTTCAATAATATTTTCTTCAATATGATTTGTGATGCACAGCAGATATTATTGATTACTTGTATTTATGTTATTGAGTTTTCTCCACATGTTCCATTCAAAAATATAAACAAATTAAAATTGCCTATTAAGGACTTTTTGTATTAAAAAAGGTAATACTTAAAAATGTTACAGAAATTGATATTTTTAAATTACGAGCAGTAGCTTATGGCTAAACATCCAGCTACGCCAAAGATGTCTTAGGGTTCAGGTATAGTCGGATTTTGAATATCTAACCAGATCAAATATAGTAAGTCAAGATCATTTACAGCGACGAGGGCTTTGCTCGGCTCTTTGAACGAAATAATGGGATTCATTTTTATAACCCACTGAAAGCTAAAGTGATGAGTGTACTCAACGACATCATATTTTGTACACTGGACAGTTCAACCAGTAGTCCGATACAGATATTTTATAGAATTTAACCAACAGAAAGGAACACCATATTAGTAAGTGAGATAAGCATAATTTGCGTTTTTAGTGCCACATAGCATTCCACGATTCATTGAATGGTTAAAGCCATGCACATACGTAATTATCAGTCAAGATTTGATGTTTTATACACCGGTTGCATTAGATCAAACATTGTTACAATTGTTCATATTTAACAATAAGTTTATTTATACTTCAGGAAATATTGATGAACTCAGTATTTGTAGGTTTTGAAACTAATTGCTTTCATTCTTAACTCAATTTTAAGAGTTGAAGAAATAATAACTTTCACAACTAAAGTAAGTACAAAAACTTACAGTACATATTATTATTTCCAGGCAAACAAAGAAAATATCGCTCCGTTCTATGACATTAAGAGACATTCCAACAAATTATTTTCATCTTTATTATTGACAGAAGGTGTTTCAGTATTTAGTGTTGTGGCTTCTTTATACTCTGACTTTGATAATAAGAATCTTGGAATGGCTGTATTATTAAATAATCAGGACACTCTAGGTAAGTTGTTTCCAATAAAAACCGAATTGGTCTAAGGGTTTTCAAGTGTCAACGTACTTCTAACTGTACTTTATACTTTTGATGTTCTCTAGAAAAACTAATACATCTACTATTTTAATATATGACATATTTTGGTATGAAGCAGATTAATAGAGAGTCTCATAATGAAATTCATATAAAGTTATTTTTTAGAAGAATCTTTTCAAAATTTTAAGATTACACAAAAAAAATCATGAACAAAGTATTTGACGAATGTCTATATTTTTAAGGTAATTGGGAAATTAAGGCACCAGATAGCGAATGGCAACGCCTCATTAAAGGTGAACAAGAGGATCGTGAACAAAGTACATAATTGCAGTCAAAATAATCATTTGCTTACGTATTCTACATAGTTAATATATACTTACCTGTTCACATGTTGACGGCTCTAAACGTAACATGTTACCAGACCATGTCTCTGTCATATCCCAGGCTGTGAACATAAGACGAGGTAATTTCGCTCCTTCCGCAAGAGAAAGTGGTGACGTGTTATTTGGTTGTTTAATTCTTATAAAAAAATTGGAAGGAACCAAACGCAGCACTGCATGCTGTTCATGTTCTTGTTGTTCCGGAAACAAATACTGACATATGTTGATAGGTTCGTAGATTTGTTCAACATCAAGTTCCAGCCTCTCAGAGATTTTGTTTCTGAAAAAGTCTATGAAATCACACAAAAATAATCAAAAATTTATATTCAATGATAAATAATGTTGACACTCTAACAATACATTAAGCGATTATACATTAGGGATGGGTATGTCTCTAAAATGTCCTTCAGGTTGAAATTCCAAGTCTTGAATTTCAATCATTTAAGATTTAAAAGTTGATTTTAATTTTTGGTTATCTAACACAAATGTAAAGTAGACCTAACTATTAAAAAAATCAACAAAAATCATGCGTTAAAACGGAATGTTATATATTGTACCCAAGGAAATATTGTATTGATTAAAGTATGATAATTATTACTAAACACATTCTTATGAGTAATGTCACAATATGAATAATATAATCAAGTTTTATGCTGTTTACACATTGTATATTCACGCTCTTGAAAACCCTTGAATTATAGTTCAAGCGTTTGTGTGTTTTATTGCAAAGCCACATTGGGCTATGTGCTGTGTCCACCGCCGGGAATCGAACCCTGAGTATTAGTATTGTGAGTGTGTAGAGTTACCGCTATCCTACCGGGGACGACAGGCACTACTCTGAGTTACCTTCAAAATATGAACAGCTGAATGAATCTACGAAACTAAAGTTTATAGAAATTCATAAATATCAACTGAATGTTTCATCGAAATCAGAATCGTATTCTCTTCAATTGAGAATCGATAAATTTTGTAAATTTTCGTTAATAATTAATTAATAGAAAATGGTTTTCCTTTTTTGTAACATAATCGTTTCTGCGTGGCTTATCTTAAGCCTTGTATGTGAAAACTTAGGTTTAAATGCGCTTTCAACCATTTATAAGAAACCTAGAAATAAATTTAAGGTCAAGAATTTTTAATACGGTAATATTACAAAAATGAATTAAAGATTAATTACAATGGGTTTAACGCTAAGTTACAGTTAAAGTTATTCAAACTAATTCATGTTAATTTCATGTCACGTTTCATTTAATCAGTTTAAAAGGACAGTTACACCTCAAGACATTTTTAATAAGTTGAAAACACTTAAAACCGTCGATTAATAAAATATAATGTAGCGTGTTATATTTTTTAAGAAAATGTCTTCAGGTTAAGCATTTATGGTGTTTAAGTCCAAAACGTGAGCGTGCATGTAACTCTCAAGTTTAATTTGGCTTTATAAGCATTCACAATACCTACTAGTTCATTAAACCACCTGGTCGACTCCGCAGTGAGTCAGAAACAAGTTTACGGACTTAAAACACTAAAATCTAATGTTCGATTCCATCCGAGGAAGACAGAGTGCAGATAACCCATTGTGTATGTTTGAACCAAGAAACCAACAACATCAGCTGGCTGGGCGACAAAATAAATGGGAATAATATTGCAAAATGTTTTGAGAAGAAAATATATATATATACAAAGGAAATGTCAAAGTAGCAAAACAAAGTTGTTATAACAATGATGTAAGCGACTTAGATATATCGATTGCGAAACAATTGTAAGCTTTAGCTCATTTAAACGTTAAGAAGTTGTAAACAGATAGTTATGATTATTATACTGGTCACAAGTATAACTAGGTTCAATGCTTGATTTAAAAGTCCGAACAAGTGCAAAGTAAGAAAAACATATTCGTTCAAAATTGCAGTTCAACGCATAATGTTTTTATGTTAAATTCGGGTTCAGGTTATTTTTCTTTGAAACCCACAAGATACATCTATTAAATTGATAAGTCATTTCTGTAAATATGATATCCAAGATTATCCTTCACTATTCACATTGTAAAACCTTATGGTTAGTCATATAGTAGACATCGGAAGTACCTTCAAGCTTTTGCTTAACCGAATTAAGATTGTCAATATAAGTTAACCCAATGTTATCTTTCCTGCATGGTGTTGAATATGACTGTTCCAACGGACCCGTAATACACCAGGCTTTTAGTTTAGACAAGTGTGGTGTATGTGGAGGTGACGGAACGTCCTGCTTAGATTGTCGTGGGATTCTTTATGGTGGTGAGGGTTGTAAACATTTTAAGTAAATATTACTTCTAAATACGTTTCCATTGTTTATATACCAATACAAAATTAATATCATTTTTTCTTGCAAAAACGTGGTTGTGTCGTCTTAAGTAATCACACACTTGAAAGTTATTGAAGCTGTGTTTAATCATTGATGAATAGTGTTCTAACGATGTAACACAATATTACCAACATGTGATTTCAAACTGTTAATAAAGTGACTTGCTGTATTAGTGAATATCAGTTTAAAAACAAGTGAAGATGGTATGTAGTTAGATCATGATACACAAGCGATGCTGTGATTGTAAACGTTCTAACAAATACCAAAACTTTAGCAAACTAAAACTAGATGCAAAACTTTAATAGCAGACTCTTTAAAGTGGTGACTGATTATTGTGATAAAGTACCAGAACATAAAATCTAACAAAGCCAGAATAGAAGGTTTTCTTTTCCCAATACTCTGTAGTTCTCGGTAAAAGGGTTGGAAAATTCATAGAAGATGGTTGAAAATATTCTGGTAAATGTGTCATGGGTTTCGGCATATTAATAATCGCTACCTGGACGATACAATCAGTTACTCACGTCACAGATAGGATCATTACTGATGACGAGGAATCCACTTGAAGTAAATACATATATAGTAGAGATGGTTGATATGGGTATTAAAACTTTCATTTAAAACACAAAACAAATAACATCGTTTCAACCTCCTTAAGTCACGATAAGGTTAAGAATGACTTTTGAAAAAGTGACTGTTACTGCTTAGGTGTCCTGGGGACGACAGCAACGAAAGGTATAAGATTGTAGGGGGCGATGTATATATTTAATCCATTACATATGGCAGTAAAGAGTGTAATATATGTGTGAACACATTTAAGGAAATAATTAATATGGGCATAGAATTATTCCTTGGTGTTGGTTTATTGTGAGTTAGGTTCTTATATTAGTAGAGCTTCTTTAATTTTTTTGTTTACTTACCTTTATTTTTTACTTAATATTTTAGTGTATTCTATGGTTATATGAGATATGGTGTGTTTATATGAATATAAATATCAACAGTTTGATTTCCAAAATGTGTCCATTTACATCTAGTTGGTGCATAAGATGTTAGTGGGGGCAAGAAATTGTCTTTGACTTTCAACCAGGTTTTGATCCTGCACACAAGAACTGATACATTGTGGTCTTGATTGCATTCTAGTGTTACTTGTAGGTACAGAAATAGAGATATACTTTGATTTATCTATATGCTTTTCAATGGAGGGCAAGAGAACTTTTAAATGCCCAGAGAAGTTATTTTTATGTTGAACAAAGACAGTTATTTGCTATCCCACTATGGCAGTGGAATAAAGTGCAGACATATGACATCGTTGTTGAAAATATGCCACCATCTTTCTTGATTCTAGATAGGAAATGTTATTTAAAGTCCTAATTCACAGTCATTTTTTCTACTCGTTCCATTTAGAGTACGATAAAAAGTAAGAAGGATGAGAATCAGAGCAGTTGATACAGTGTGACTCCAGCCTGCACTCATAGCTGTCATGTCATAATCCTTGACACTAAAACGAACACGACCTGAAGTACCATGACAATATGTATTAGTGCTCAAACTTTTGTTAGTAAAAGTGATAGATGTCTTGGAATATATGGCCAAACTTTGCAATATAGATAACCTATCATTACATTTCCAGGTGGACATGGGGATCTAAATGTCAAGATGGGAACTTTAGTTTGGCTTATATAATACATTTTTGAAGTGTAGATTCACCCGACAGTTGAAACTTACTGATTGGAGAGACCAAATAGTCTCTGGATTGGGAATGTTAATTAGATCCCTCTCCCAAGAATTACTCCTCTTCACGAACTCAAAATACTTTGATGGCTTACTTAATAGGTATACCCCTGGTGGATTATGACTTTAAGGAGAATTAAATGCCTCATTGGCCAACAGATCTCCAGATATGAACCTCTTAACCGACTTTGGGGAAAGAAAAAGAGAAAATAGTCTTTTCTTATTTGAAATCATAAAACGAGGTACAGGTGATGTTGAAGATGGGAACTTTGGGTCTTTAGAGTCTTCAATACATGGTCATTTACCCATTATAGCTTTGCTTAAGTTTGATTACACATAAGAGAAAAAACAAACAAACCTAAAATACTTGTTCTCTACTAATCCCAACCACCATAGGGTCTTACAAAAGGACGAACTACAATGTCAAACTGAGCAAGTGCAGCAATGCCAGGATTTCGTAAGCACTCTTGGAAGACTACCAAAACTAGTCACAAGTGACCAGAAAAATTATTCTAAAGCCTAGTGTATATGATTTCAAGAGGGTGTGGCACAATAGCCCAGTCACACAATCCAGGCAACAATAAACCCTTCTTCCATTCATTGGTCGCTACGATGGGAAAACACGTTAGCGGATATTCGGACAGGCAAAACCTTTCCAAGAAGGTCCAATCACCATCTAAAGGAATCTGTATTGTGGAATTGGACAAGAAGAACAGTTAAAATTGATCTTTAAATATTTAAACACAGATGATACTTTTACGTGTCTTTTAGGAACTTATACTTGTTGTTATAGATTTTTCCTTTTTTCAGTAATTTTCGTTTAATTAATACAGAGGATTTAATTAGTTTAAAAGAATGTTTGATTTGATAAATACATTGATTAGTTTTCTTAGCAACATATCAACCGCTGTACGAAAATGATGTTTTATAAATTTCTTGACTTCAAAACCTATCTAAATACTATTCAAATTTATGTCCACTGTTCTGTAACTGCTAATGTTGGTGTCTTTATAAATCAGGTCACATTATTAATGCTTTGTCTTTCTGATAAATAGTTGTTTTATATTTAAGCTGATTATTTATGTATTTCCTTGTGTCACAATGTTCTTGTTCGTTTATGTAAAGATTACATTTAAAAAGTTATCATTATCTCAGTTTATTAAAGCATAATGCACAAATATTTAATAATCAATACAAAAAATATAGATAACCTTTTTTTTAAACATAGTAGATGTAATCGAAAAATCTCGATTTATTTACACATTTTAATTTTGTGTCAGATTCAACATACGATTGTGGTATTTGCGTTGACAATAGAAACTCGTCTAATTCTCAACTCAGAGATTGTGTAGGAGTTTGTGGGGGTAACAATACTGTGCTTGCTGTAGAACATAAGGAAGTCTGTATTAGGTAAGTAATTTTCAATTGTCGCATAATTTTTACATGTTTTTGATTTTATATACTTGTTTTAAGGTAACTAACAACTCATGGCTTGTTGACAGTGAAAACCAATGCATCTTATATTTACAGGTAAATTACATTCTACATCTAATAAACGTTTAGCAAACATTACTTAAAGTACGGAATCGAAACTTGAAATTAATGTTTATACGAAGACAAGCAATAAACAAATATCAGATAAGAAAGCTCTGAGCTCCACTTAGAAAACATCACTGTAAACTCGTGTTACAGCAAATAACACTCTTTGTTTATCTCAGTCAAATCAGGATATCAAACTAAACTCGTAAACAAACTGGAAAACCTACTAAAATATAAGGAAATAATAAACCATTAACTGTGCATCACTGGCAAAGAAAATACAATGACGATTAATCATTAATAATTAAACATAATAAAACCGATATACTATGTTTTAGTATGATCTTGTTTGTAATGGACAATATGGTGTCCATGTGATTATGTTCAAAAAGTGTTTTTTTACTTAATGGGTTATAATAAAATTATTGCTGTGTTTTTACCTAATCCATAAATTCAAAACGATTGTTTGTTTGTAATTAAGCACAAACCTACACAATGGGCTATCTGTGCTCTGCCCATCACGGGTATCGAAACCCGGATTCTAGCGTTGTAAGTCCGCAAACATACCGCTGTGCCACTGGGGGGCTTCAAAACGAAGTATGTTATTTACATAAATAAAATACTAACACATAGTACTAAGTAGATCGCAGTAGCCACACTATTTTTGTCGTTTAAAACTCTTTAGGTTGTGAACAAACTGTAATATTGTATTGTATAACGAGCTGAATTGAAATTACTTCAATGCTAGTATTTTATTTTAAGACTCAGGCGAAAGAAATAACTTCCTTTGCAACAAAAATAAGTTTATAACAATTTTTCTATTAAAATGATAATTTAAATAGTTTCTTATGTCAATAACAAAGTATTAGACATAATAATTAGGGCAAAAGGAAAAAAACACACACGTTTATTTAAGTTATTTTAATGCAGCTTGTTTAATTATGCGAAATTAATCTTAAAACTAATGAATCTTGAAACAACCGAAATAAAACATTTCTATTGTTATATATAAACTCCTCTGATGATGGACGAAAGGTTTGAGTTTTGCATGCTATTAATATAGTCAAACGAGATCCGAGTACATGTACACATTATTATTATGTTGTAACACAAGAATGTGACTGGCTTCACCATGAACAATAAACTGTAACAAAGTGCAGTGATTTATGCTGTGTAATGAAAAAATAGTTACTTCACGGTCAAACTGAACCCTTATTTTAATTCTCTAGCTTTAGTTTACGTATTATAATGGTTATTTCGACAAATGATTTTTAAAGTGTTAAAATCAGTCTTTAAGTATAATTCTTCTGTTCTGTTTGGTCCTTCTAACACTTCTTTATTTACATCAATGATTGTTAAAATTATTAGGTTTAACACAAATAACGTGCCTTAGTTGCTCAGAAATCATGGCATCTTCCATTCCATTCTTAAAAGAAAGAAAAAGAACAAAAAATACGCATGTTTTATAAGCACATTTAGTGAATGACATGACTGTTATAAGTGACGGATGTTACCATTGCGAAGATTACATGATTTGTTTTATGTTTCACATCTAACAGGAAAGGAGACGAACAAGCTTTGTTTCCTTGTAAGGGAGTGGGGAACGCTTCAACTTACATTAACAGGTAATTAGATTTCTGTTCTTTACATTTATTTACCATCTAAAAACTCCTGAAGACTTAGAAGGATATGTAGGTATATATATAATATTTTTGAACCATAATAAGAATTTAGTGTAACAGCCTTCAACTAATGAAATACCAGTTACTTACCAATGATTGTACATAAAATTTTGAAAATAACATTATACATATTATTTATCATTTCAACGTTAAATCAGAATTCAAAACCAGTATTAATAGAAACGTTTAAAACACGCACATATGGAGGCATCTTATATTATAGTTGTTCTCCTGCTTTAGGTGCAGTAATACAATTAAACTATCATATGATCAAACATACAAATCATATAAACAGCAATTTAGTTCATATTAGTTTAATTCCATATTCTTCAACTTATTATGACTTTCCTCTCCCTGTCGAACCTTATGAATTTTTAAAAATTTCCATGAAGAATGGGATATTTCATCCAAACTCAATCAAGAGGAACCTGTGATACTCTATTACTTTTTCTAGATTTTAAATTGTATCTTCAGTTCGTGGTTTCTTCAGTTTAATTATAAATAGACTTATTGTTGTTTCGTAACGTGATATTGAGATATGTTGATATTGATTTGACTTATTTTATTTTACCTATAGCCTATCACTATGGGTCAAAAGCACTAATATACGTTTATCTTTATTTAAATGGTTTTTGTCAAAGAAATTAAAGTTGTTTATAAACCCATTTTTCCATATTTTCCACATGTATTATATTTTATCTGCTGTGAATGTCCTAATACATATGGTTGAAATTTTGTTGTGTTGTAAAAAACGAGGCCCTCTCAAGCGATCATTTGTTAAGAGTGCCGTAAATTCATCACAGAATGTTAGATGTTCGCTGGTCAACCGTAAAATTAAGCATTCAACCCAAGACTGTTTTTCTCTGTTACATATGTATCTGCACAAAACCAACCTTATCTATTTAGATCAACTGATTTACAAGCCCCTTCACAGGATTGCTCATATACTGCCTTTTGATTCCCAGATCCCATATGTTTCTGAAAATGTTATGAACGTTTAACTTTATATTTACTATTCGAGTCAATTTGACCTTTTTTTTTAAGTGAATATTCAACGAACGATGTCAACCAGTGTGATTACAACCTTTCTCTGGATAAATGTGTTGGACAATGATAATGTAAATTCTTCCAAATGTATCTGTATTAAAACACGACTAGTCATAGGATTAACATATCAGTATTACATTGCCTTGCTAAGGTTTTGGTCGTATTACTCTTACCATATGCAAGTTATAGGTTGTAGAAGTAAGAATCATGGTTCTTTCAAGGGCAAACATTGCTATATGACGATTCAGGCATTCTAAAAACATTGCTTCATTCTACTATGAATTATTGATTTGTGTTATCGGGTAATATTCAGAAAATGTTTGAGAAGTTCTTTTTTTCTTAAATCAATTGTGGTAGGTATCTCTGGTATTTTTGTGTGCTTGTTTAAAGCATGTTAAAATAAGGGAAAAAGCATTTTCAGAATTTAAAGTTACTTTCGTCCTATTTGAAGAGTTATAAAAACATTTGTTCAATAATCTTGCAATCCCAGCTACTCTCGAGATATAATATTTGAAAGTTTTTAAATGGATTCTATGAATTATTGAAAAGGAAGATTGCAAGACTGAAACGGATTTATGTTACAAACCTACTAATTCACACCATCACTTAGATGTTTATAATAATCATCCTATACATACACAATTAAATATTCCACTTTGTCTAGCTCTGAAAATTTTTCTATTGTTTCTAACCAGGACACTCAATAATAGAGACTGATAGATTTAAAATCTTACCTTAGGAAGTGTCATTATCCAGACAAATGTAGTATAGAGTGGTTCTAAGTTAGCTAAAAGTAAAAAGGAAACCAATGATAATCATAAAGATAATATAAAAGTAAACACATTACTCCTTTCGTAATAACGCATTACACTGTAGTTAAAATTAATAGTAATGATAACAACAAAAACGAATTGGAAAGAATTTCAGATAAAACTCTAAAAGCGGAATTTAAAAATAAACAGATCATATTATCATGAAGACAACCCAAAAGTTTAGATACTATCTTAAATCATAGAAACAAAGTAAAGGAATCTGAAGATATTTTTCTCTGCAATAAACCGAATTGTTATATTTGTGGGAAAGTTTGTTTGTTTGAAGCTAAGCACAAAGCTACACAATGGGCTATCTGTGCTCTGCCCACCACGGGTATCAAAACCCGGATTCTAGCGTTGTAAGTCTGCAGACATACCGCTGTGCTACTGGGGGGGGGGGGGGCTTGTGTGAAAGATTATATTATATATACTAAATACAATACAGGTCCTACTAGGGATAATATATTTTTAATAAACTCTAGGTTTTTTTCTAATTGCAAATAATAAATCAATCTTTTAGGAAACACATTGATAAGTGTATTGTGGAAAAGAACCCTTTTTCAAAATATTTTCATTTTGGTATTCTTGTGAAAAGAATAAGATATTATATTCTGAAAACGATTTTATTAGTAAATTTATAACCCCATTAAATATTATATAGTTTATCACATAGAGGGATTTTAAAATATATATATATATATATATATATATATATATATATATATA
>NW_013666370.1:4633-6286 GCF_000517525.1 Limulus polyphemus | reverse complement strand
CACTTATATTGACAATCTTAATTCGGCTAAGCAAAAGCTTGAAGGTACTTCCGATGTCTACTATATGACTAACCATAAGGTTTTACAATGTGAATAGTGAAGGATAATCTTGGATATCATACTTACAAAAATAGCTTATCAGTACAATAAGTGTATCTTGTGGCTTTGTACCCAAATTTAACGTAAAAAATATGCATGGAATTGCACTTATGAATGAATGTGTTTTTCCTACCTTGCACTTGTTCAGGCTTCTAACTCGAACTTTGAACCTGTGAGCTATGCTTGTAACTAATGTATAATAATAGCTATATGTATGTATATAATTTCTTAGCTTTCTCATAAACTAAAGTTTACAATTTTTATTAATCGAAGTATCTCAGTTGCTTATTCTAGATGACTTACATCATTGTTATAACTACTTCATTTCGATACCTTGACATTTCCTTTGTATATACATTTATTTTTTCTTCTCAAAACATTTTGCAATATTATTTTCGTTTATTTTGTCGGCCAGCCAGCTGATGTTGTTGGTTTCTTGTTTCAAATGTACACAATGTGTTACCTGAACTCTGTCCTCTCTTGGTGGAATCAAACCCTAAATTTTAGTTATGTAAGTCCGTGAACTTATCCCTGAATCACCGCGAAATGGACCAGCTACTTTAATCAACTTAGTAGTTATTGTGAATGATTATAAAGGCAAATGAAAATTGAAAGGCATATGCACGCCCACGTTTTGGACTTAAAGACCATAAATGCCTAACCGGAAGATATTTTCTTAAAAATATCACACGCTACATTATATTTTATTAATCGACGGTTTTAAGTGTTTTCAACTTATTAAAAATGTCTTCAGGAGTAACTGTCCTTTTAAATTGATTAAATGAAACATGACATGAAATTAACATGAATTAGTTTGAATAACTTTAACTGTAACTTAGCGTTAAACCCATTGTAATTAATCTTCAATTCATTTGTGTAATATTACCATATTAATATTTCTAGATATGAAATTTATTTATAGGTTTGTCATAAAGGGTTGAAAAACATATTCAGTTTTCATGCACAAAGCTTAAAATAAGAAACGATTCTGTTACATGAAAGGAAAAGCATTTTCTATTAATTACTTATTTGAGAATTAACGAAATGTATTGATTCTCAGTTGAAGAGAATACGAGTCTGATTTCGATGAAACATTCAGTTGATATTTATGAATCTCTATAAACTTTAGTTTCGTAGATTCAGTCAACTGTTCATGTTTTGAAGGTAACTCAGAGTAGTGCCTTTCGTCCCCGGTAGGATAGCAGTAACTCTACACACTTACAATACTAATATTTAGCGTTCGATTCCCCATGGAGGACATAGCACAATGTGGCTTTGTACTAAAACAAACTACTGTCTGTTATTTTCGCTCGGACTATAATCCAAGGATTTTCAAGAGCGTGAATATACAATGTGTAAACAACATAAAACTTGATTTCATTATTCATATTGTGACATTACTCATAAGAATGTGTTTAGTAATAATTATTATACTTTAATCAATACAATATTTCCTTGGGTACAATATATAACATTCCGTTTTAACGCATGATTTTTGTTGATTTTTTAATACCTAGGTCTTTTTTTACATTTGTGTTAGATGACCAAAAATCA
>NW_013666370.1:0-3633 GCF_000517525.1 Limulus polyphemus | reverse complement strand
GACATAGAAGGTATTTAATATATATACATATATATATATATATATATATATATATATATAGCTTTAAGGTAAAAAAACAACAAAAAACAAACGTGGGAGGTTTTACATTGTTAAGTAGGTCTTGTTAGAGAGAGCCTTATTATAGAAACTGAAGAGTATCCTGTAAGATAAGAAACCGGTATTTATGCTTTTATGTGTGTGTGTGGTTTTATCTATTTGTTTTAAATAAACAGCAATATATATATAAACTCAAAGAAACATATTATATCAAATATAGCACTGAGAAGCATTAACAGATTTAACAGAACTTAATCGTCTCGTATACTCTAAGAGATGTTGCCATTAGAAACACTTGTATTTCTCGCTTCTCTATTCATATGGACGTGGCTGAAAATTGGCCAAGCCTACAATATATTCCCACCAATCTCTTCGTAGAATTTGAGTAGAGTCTTTTATTAGGTTTTGGATATACATATAGGTTAGATTATATCTAACACAGCGACTCTAGGTGGTTCAGCGATAAGCCTGAAAACCTTATAAACGTAAAAATCGAGGTTTGCAAGATTGTCCGTTCTTTAGTTATGCAGTTATTAACAATGAAATGAACAGAAGTCCTTTGGTCTGCAGATGATGGACATTTATTTAGAACGAATAGATAACTACAGGCTAGGAAAATAGCATAGTTGAACAACTTTATTTAATAGCTTAATCAAAAAAGATAATTTTGAACGGAAAGGCAACTTTACTCATAAGTAGCTTTTTATATTGAATCAGTAAATACAGAAACGTTTCTACATTTAACTGTAATTAAACAATTAATTATTTTATAAAATACGGTGTTCTGGCCAGAAATCAGGGCTTTGGGACTGTTTATTATCCATACGCCATCTGTTTGGGACCAGGAAAACAACTTTATGAATCCCTCCCTTTATTATATACTTTTCATCTGACATTTTCACGAAAGAAGCGAAAGTATTTCTTAAAAGATAATTAATTTCAGGAGCACTTTTAATGGAAATCAAAACTACATTTTCTATAAAACATGTTACTGCTTTACAGTCTAAACAGAATTTATTTTAAGAATTTTTTTAATTTATAAACTTTTCATTAGCAGCTACCCTTAACAACTGATTTAT
The DNA here is from genome assembly GCF_000517525.1 of Limulus polyphemus. Taxonomy (NCBI): domain Eukaryota; kingdom Metazoa; phylum Arthropoda; class Merostomata; order Xiphosura; family Limulidae; genus Limulus; species Limulus polyphemus. The sequence goes on along the minus strand of NW_013666370.1, from coordinate 2,497 downwards.
TATTATTTCAACAAATATAATAGAAATAGTATTGGAACTCTGAGAAACATTGTTTATTTGAGGTCAAATAATAAACGAATATGACCTTTAATAGAAGAAAAACATAAGGATATTACAATTGTTTGTTACGATAATATATTCTTCAATGTACACGATTTACATTTTTTTTTCTATTAACAAACCAACAATGTTAAGTGGGAAGCACTAAAATTAGTGTAAAACTGACAAAAACAATGATATTTTAGCCTTTGTGGTTAAAAAATACTTGTTATAATTCCTCAACGTCATTAATTTTATCTGCTATAAAATGGTACTGAAGGTTGTGGAAAACAAAATAAATAAAAATATAATTTTAACCGCTATAAAATGGTACTGTATGTTGTGGAAAACAAAATAAATAAAAATATAATTTTAACCGCTATAAAATGGTACTGAAGGTTGTGGAAAACATAATACATAAAAATATAAGGATAGCGTCCTCGATATCATATGCTTTTGGTACTTTTTTTCTCATTTAGTTCGCCTTTCTTGCCTAAATATTGCATGCAATATTATATTTCCCAGCACAATTCAAATAAAAAAACCACAGAATAACGATAAAGCTGCGTATATTTGTTCCCAAAATTAAGACAATTGTAAAAAAAAACAAATAGGGAAATTAGTAATCAGTGATTACAGTTATCATTCAATTAATGTAATTTTAAGTTACATTATTATACATAATTGACTTACGATTTCTTTCTATCTGTTACCTGAACAACTAATATATTTCAAGCCACAATTTGTAAAGTTTGGTCTGTCGGTGTTATTGCTCTGATCAAAAACCTGAAATAGGTTTATTAGTAAGATGCATTTTGAATAAATGCTCTTTAATGTTTCCATTATGTTTGAAAGTAAGTATTAATATATAATAAAAAATTACAATGATAATGTTTTCAGTAATTTTCTAATGGTGAGTATTGGTAAAGTATGATTACACATACTTTATTTACTTCGAAACATTATATATGAATTATGAGTGGTAATGATAAGTATTAGCAGCACTTATGCATTTATTTACAAAGTTGATATATTTAAATATTTATTTCATTATTCTACAGTTGTGGTCATTGTGTCGGAGGAAATACGGGATTACCATCAGATTTCGGACAAGATCTCTGTGGTGTATGTAATGGCAACAACGAATGTGTTGGTTGTGATGGTGTTCCAAATAGCGGCTGGATTCTAGATAATTGTGGAGAATGCAATCCTTCAGGACACATTAGTGGTATGTTAATACATTGGAATCGTAGATCAGTATTTACTATGAATATTATCTCCTTGCTCGTCCAAAAATTACAGGGTCCCTACCTATTAAAACTACCAATTACATGTATTATGGCCAAAGTCATTTAACCATTATTGAACATAATATGAGCTTTGTTTCTTGTTACTGTCAGAAAACATGTCAACAACTACTGTTCTTCGATGATCTCGACCTAATATTATCTCTCTAGGTAATATCATATTGGATAAGTTATTTATTGTATTCAAATTCGATGACGAGGAAACCACTTTAAGACTAATAATGGTTAGAGACGGCTTGAATGGGTAATGTAGAAAAACTTTAATATAAGTTTAACATAACAGCAAATGTATAACGTTTCGTTATTCTAAATAACTTTTTTAAAGAATTTTCAAACAAGACTATTAATATAGTCAACCAGTCCCGTAAACTGAAAAGTAACCTCACAATTATAGAGATCAAATCCATTTATAATCTTAAAAAGGACACTAACATTAAAATTCTAAAAGCTGATAAAGGCAACACCACTGTCATCATGAACAATTCAGAATACATCAATAAAATGAACGACATCCTTTCCGATAAAAATAAATTCAAAGCCATCCCAAACAACCCAACAAACACACACGAAAAATATTAAACATAACTTTATTACAAATGAAAAAAGATAATTTAAATACTGACGATCTTTATTTTTATCTACGTAAAACTGATTCACGCACACCACAACTCTATAGCATTCCTAAACGACACAAACAGGACTGCCCCCTACGACCTATACTGTCCACTTATGATTCATTCAACTACAATCTTGGCAAATACATAGCTTGGGCTCTCACACCATATGTAACATCTGCAGGTTCCTTTTTTAAAGATGCCTTCAATTTCAAATATACACTAGACCAACTACATTTGAAAGCCTTAATGGCTAGTTTTGATGTCGTGTCACTCTTCACCGAAGTCCCCGCCAATGAAGCTTGCAATATTGCACTCGACATCTACATTAATGACCCCAACAAATTAATCCATATCTCCAGCACACTTTTTGCTTCTCTCTTAAAATTTACAACAACTAAAACCAACTTCATTTTCAACAACGAGCATTTTCTTCAAATAGATGGTTTAAGTATGGACAATCGTGTTTCGCCCGTTCTTGCCTATTTGTTATGACCCAGATCGAAACACAAGCCATACATTCTGCGCTTCATCCCC
>NW_013666369.1:437508-452351 GCF_000517525.1 Limulus polyphemus | reverse complement strand
CGTTCTTCTTGTTTCTCTTCTTGTTTCTTTTGCTGCTCTTGTATTGCTGCCATCAAGTCTGCTAAACTGTAGTTTGATTTTCTGCCTCTCGTTTCAATTTTTTTTTCGTTCCACTTCTGACACCAATTTGTTACGTCTCCGTTTGTTAATTAACTTTCCGTAACTTCGTTCCGACGAAACTTTAACGACACAAGTCTTTACTTAATAAAACTGGTTTATTCTTTCCGAATACAACTTTACGATACACTCAACTTCAACAATCGCGCTAAACAAACGCTATAACAACGAACGTGCTCAATAATACATCTGACTGCAGATCAATTACTCACTGTCTACACACACATTACATTCCCCTCTTTTATATACCAGCCTACCCTATCTAGCAAATACTAGAGCATTCGCCAAGATAGGGGATAGTTCTAGAAACAAGAGGGCGTGTGAATTGTCACGTGATCTCGATGACGCAACAATATCTTTAGATTTCGACTCGTAATCGATTTGTTTACTGCAGACTCTGTGCAGTCTTAGGAATTGGGAATATGGAAGAGACTGAAACGTATGACGTGGATGAAAAGAGTAGTATCGGAGGTAAGAGTGGGAATCAGTGGGTTTGTAGTGTACAAATGGTCGATAAATGACAATGTCCAATGAAGACGAGAATGTCTAAAAGTGTAAGCTCTTGGAGGAAACTGTCCATGTGAAGGTATGCGCTGGGTGGAAGGAGGAAACGAAGTGTAAAAAATTATTTAAGTTGCACAAGGGTGTGCTGGTTGCACCAACAATCTCATCAATATAACGTTTGTAAAGAGTTGGAAGTGTTCCTTGATAAGTGGAGAAAATCTAATTCTCTATGTAGCCAACAAAAAATGAAGCATAAGAAGGACCCATTGTAACGAATTCGTTATTATATACTTATTTTAATGTCGATGTTTGTTTAGATGAAATTTATATTTAGACACATACATAGCTTATACTGTTAAATATGTATTGCGAAACTCCCGCGTATTCTCCAAAGTTGTAGAAAATTCTCGAAGGTAAGAACCAACAATATATATGTGTACGTAAACGCTTTTATTAGCGTCAGTATTGTTACATAAAGCTGAAAATTCGAGAAAACCTACACACGCCTATAAATATAACCAACACGACGCGCCAAAAGGAGAGTCAGTGTGCTATAAACTTCGGAAGCTATAACTGTGATTGTAATAACGCTTGTCATTAGGAAAACTTCAGATATTTGACCAGGAACATTTACAAAGCTCAAACATTACAAATCATTTAACTTCAGTGGATTCTCGTCGGACATTAGTATTTTTACGAAAACATTATATAAATTAATCGAGGAAAAACTTGGCGTGCTTGGCTGGTATATAACGAAAGACAAAGCTAGCTAGCTCCTTGTTAAGTTAATTATACCTACGTCAACTCGTAATCAACTCGCTCATCGTGAACCCTCGATAAGCTATTGAAGAAGTTCCAGACTAGAAAGAAGACTTTATATTGCTTGTAAGTTTGTGAAACTTTTGTTTATAAATCATTATTTGTAATAACTGTTATTGTAAATTGTATTGTTGTGTGTATATTAAAACGTATTTGTGTTTAAAAATTGTTGGCAAATATCATAAACTGATTATATATCAACTTTTACTTAACTGCTAAATCCAAAGTACAATTTAACTGCTAAATTTAAAGTATCATTTAGCTGGGTTTCAGACCATATGAAATTCTAATACATAACACCATAGCAATACCATTTGCTTGTTGGTAAAATTTGCCATTATAGGAGAATCCGTTCAGAGTTAATACAAGTTCGGCAAGACATAAGAGGGTACGCGTGGGGTGATTTAGTGAAGAACGCAGATCCAGGTAATGTTAGAGTGTTTGTATGTCCATGTTAAATATATACTGATCACTTCCAGAGAATTGAAAATTGTAGAAAGTTCGGAGTTCATGTGTCGTGTCTTTTATGTAACTTGGAAGAGACGAAACTATGGGCTCAAGGACGTCATCAAGAAAAGACGAAATTAATTCGGTGGGGCAGTTACAGGCGGAAATAATTGAGCGACGAAGGTTCTCTGGATTATATATCTTATGGAGGAGGTAAAATTCAGGGGTTCTGGGATAACGAACAATTAGATTAATAGCATCTGATGGCAAGTTACCTGTAAGAATCAAATCATTAATGGGAGTTTTTATATTCAAGTTAAACCAGCGTTTTCCAACCTTTTTTAGCCACGGAACACTTTTCAGCTGAGAAAAAGCTTACGTAACACTAAATATTTGAAATACTGGTTTAGAGCGTATGTTGCGCGCGCAGCGCCCTTTAGATTTGCATATTATTTATTCAATCAAATTACATATAAATGAATATTTACATTTTTATGCTTATAATATATTTTAGGTACAAACCTCCCCACTAAGATATTATGTAGAATAGATATGGCATATTCTATAATTCTTCCTAAATGCGAAATCGATATTATCTAATTCTAATACATAGGAAAATATTTCATAATAAGTTATGATCGTACAAAAAGTGTTAAGTATTTTATTGAAATTTAAAATAATGATTTTCTCACGGAGCACCTATCAATCTCGGATGAAATACGCGGAACATAATTTGGGAAACGCTGAATTAAACGATGTAGTCGGGTTGCTAGTTAAGGGACAGTAAAAATTAATGTCATTAAGTTATTTTTCAGCTTCAGCAAGGTACAGATCTTTGTGCCATACTACTATAACGCCACTTTTATCAGCAGGTTTAATAATTATGTCTTGTCGCAGCGATTCACAATCTCGATAACTTCACACACCAGCTCGAAACAGAACCGTAAATTACCCGGAACTCTCTTCATTCAATCCCGCAGGCTTTCACTGCCAGGCTTATATGCTAAAAAAGGGCGTCTCGAACAAACTCGGTCTTCCCCGATAATTCGAGAAACTTCACACACTCTTCCAGTACCACGTGACTTCCGCTGTCGTAACAGTGTTTATAACAAGATTCTTGTTTTATTGAGTTGACTCAAATTTATGACCCGTTTCACATATTATCCCGATGTATTACTGTCATTATACGTGCTTTAATGTTACCAATATTATAATATATATAACAAATATTATTTATCTCTGCTATCAAAGGGTTTTACTGACGACTGAAACGTAGTGTTGTAAGGGAAGTTGTTTTTCTACTTTATCATTTTACTTAAAGTGAATGAATATCTAAAAATTACTATTTCCATTTTCCTTTGAAGATAATCAAGGCTATGTTTAAATGGTTTTCTACAAGCCAGCAAGTTTACACCTTCTGTGGTTACTGGATCTGATTGGGTATGTACTGACTGTATGGATTGGGGAACCTGAGACCTTCTAGTTTTTCTCAGTTATCGTATGAACATAAATAGATGCCTGAAGATCTTTAGGATGCTAGCAGTATTCAATAATCTTAGAAGCCGACATCGTAGAGAGATAACGCAACTTAACTTCCTGGTTAATTGTAAGATCTTTATAGCGATACATAAGATCATTAAGTTAAGTCTAATATAGAAATTAAAAAATGTTAAATTTATTATAAAGCAAACTTATTTAAGAACTTTTAGAACTTTCATTAAAGTGGAAAAAATGATATTGCTTTAGTCAGGGGTAAGCTTTATGATTTTTATTGAGAATTAGAAAAGAATAATCACAACTTGTTATGGAATATTCATGAAGCATCTAGTAGGTTGATCTCTGAAAATTTAAGATTGAAAAATAAAACGAAATTGATAAATAAACTAAATGATCTCATTGAGAAAGAGAGTAGTTCTAACTGTATACCATATAATGGTATGATAGTGTGGTACTTGCAGGTAAAATCGATTTCCCGACAAGTATCAGATACGCAAACCTGTAGATAATAGCAGATTCGATCAAGAAATAAGGGGAGTGTTATGTAGTACAAAACTTGCCTGAGTTTTAAGTTGCATTAGAAATAGACAAATTGGACACGTTTGAAGAACAATAAAACAATTTTTATTTAGACATAAGGAGAACAACGAAAATAAAATAAAAAATTATGTGCATACCCGCGTAGACAAGTAGATGATCGCCTTTATCGGATCAATGAATAGATCATCTTTCCTTCCTTCTAGATGAATCTCTGCACAATTATTCGCGATGAAAACCAAGTAAAAATGACTAAAGAAAGCGTGCCTGAACTTTACAGGTAAACTCGCTTTCTTTGTTCAGTTTACAGCGTTACCTCGTGACATTTATTCTCTCGCAGTATTAGTCGACTATTACATCTAGTCAACGTTCTACTAGGCTAAAAAAGCTAATTCAGTCAATTCTTTTACCTCAAATGCTATATATTAATGCAATAAATATCATCTCGAGCAGAATAGATATCACTTACTACAGAGAACAAAGAAATAAAGCAACTAGAACAAGGTCATCTAACTGACTTTCTGGACCACGTGTTGTTGCCATTACAGTACAGAAACTAAATAACCGAAACATTTTAAAAATTTCTATATCACTAAAGGAGATAGAAAATATATGATATGTGTGCATATCACAATAGTATTGTTACGACATCGAGGTCACGTGACTAGTATTACGCCACGTCATTCTCGAATTTTCATGTCTTTTCCTTAAATCTCATGATCTTTCTAGACATAGTGTAGTCTGGTATATATAACACCGGCCACGAAGCGACGGAGAAGTAATGAGTAATTGAACTGCAGTCAGAGAGTGTGTAATTGAACTGAGCACGTGAGACGTTCGTTGTTATAGCGTTGTTATAGAGCGACTGTTGAAATTAAGTGTATCGTAAAGTTGTATTCGGAAAGAATAAACCAGTTTTATTTAAGAAAGGACTTGTGTCGCTAAAGTTTCGTCGGCACGAATATACGGAAAATTAACTAATGAACGGAGACGTAACAGTATCAAATGAAACCCATAGTAGCTTATTAACTAATCCTAAGATTAATAGTTTCGTTTGGGATTTACTTACTGATTATAAGTATTATTTCATTACAAGTTACAGCTTTTAAAGTAAGGAAGAATATTTTAAAAACTGGTGCGACGTTTCGATCACTGGTGTGATCATTCTCAAGTACACAAGAGAATGATCGCACCAGTGATGCAACGTCGTACCAGTTTTAAAAATGTTTTTACTTACTATAAAAGCTGTAACTTGTAGTAAAATAATTCTAGGATTGTTAATTTATCAAATGAATAATTTTCACCTGAAGAAATTAAAGTTTTGAATTTAGGTTTGAATTTTTTATTAGTGTTCAATTTTCAGCTAAAAGAGCTTTAATTGTTTCTACCGAAATTTGCTTTAGAATCAAAGATTAATAATGATATCATGAAGAATATAGAACAGTTGTGGCCAACAAACTATCAACTTCTACTTTTAGGTTTAAATGTATTATAAGTAATTTTGAGGTAAAACCACTTTATATGATTAATAATAATATTGTAGTTACTAAAGCTGATAAGGGTGGCCAAATTGTAATTTTAGACAAAAATGATTATATTAGCAATATTAAGGAAATGTTATAATTTATTTTGTTTAAAATTTCAAATTTACCTACCGCATTGCTTCATAATAAAAAAACTGTTTTCAAAAATTGTGTCACTTTGCCTCATAATAGAAGGAAATATCTTACACCCATGAAGTTTATTTTGCTTCCGTTTATGTCCTCCTGAAAGTCCATAAAATTGATATCATAACCTGTTTCCGTCCAACTGTGGAAAGTATCAGTTCTTCGTCCCACTTGGTTGCTGAACTTATTACTAACATACACCTTTTTAACTATCTCCCATATTTATATGATAAAAAGTTCATTACAATTTATAAACAAACAAAAAATGATTTGGAACCAATGATTCAATTAGTCTCATTTGATGTAGTTTCTTTTTTCACGAATACTCCTGTAGAAGATACATTAAGTTGCTTTGAATATTGATTATTTTTTGATAGTGTAAATCTTACCCGATGCTATGTTTTTAACACATATTTTTAAGTTGGGGGAAATTTTACAGGCAGAGTAAGGATTTAGTGATGGGATCCCCTTGTCATCCTTTTATGTGAACTGTTTATGCTTTAATAAACCGGTTGTGTGGTCGAGATGTGTGGATGACACGTTCCTTGTGTGGCATCATGGTTAAGCGATGTGTTAATTGTTTTGATAATCCATACAAGTTTGGTCAGCACTAACATTCAGTTCACACTAGAAACAGAAAAGGAGGGTTGTTTAAATTTTTTTAATGTGTTTTTAAATCTTCTATCAATGGCAACATACTTTACAACATTCAATTCCGATATTGAATTTTTATGAGAGATAAAACTTATTAAAGCCATGAAAACAAACACAGAGAAAGCAGACACTTTTTTGTGACAAAGGGTTACACAGTTTCCTGTGTCGGAATGATAAACGAAAATGGTTTTCTTTACAATGATGTCGAAAAAAAAACTTTTCTTCTGGCTTAATCATAGAAGTATCGACAGGATTTCTAACAAGTAATGTAATAATATAAATGTATCACAATGTATAAAATTACTTGTGAATACTTACTCGGACAGTATGAGGATGTGCTTCCCATATGATAAGGTGTTTCTTCACAAATAGGTAATATATATTAAAACCACATTAATTGTGGTTGTTTAAGTTCAGTTATAAAATTTTCCTTCTTAACTGATGCATAATTTCTAAAACCTACTTCGAAGGCATCCATTAGACAAGCTTTATTTCATAACCAGTTTAATATTAAAAGTAGATTGTAGTTATCTAAACGAATTGAGAACTGGATACGCAAAAATTACAACTAACTCAGCTTGTTTATAGCTCGGGGTACGATATCCTGAACCGATAATTCTCATTCAAGTGAAATGGAATTCAACACATATCAAACTATTATACTAGATTATAAACATTTTGAATATCTAAGTGACACAAGGACTATTTGCCACGGTGAAGATATCAATTTGTTTGGGTGCATTCTTTTTGATTATTCAATAAACATAGTGCAAGGTCTGGTCCACTTGATAAAAAAGAAAGTGATTTATTTCTTTAACAGTCATTTAGTGGCAAACTCTCTACTTTGCAAAAAAAAAAAAAAGCAGTTAACTTGTTTTTCTATCAATTTTGAGCCTATTGGTTTCCAATATTTTACTGTCTTTCGGTATTTAAGCCCAAACTATATTTTGTTGAAATACAAATTCAAACTTTACAGTGCTGAACTAAAGTACTAACTAATTAACTGATCAAGTCACAGACTATGCAACTCACTTATTAGTTCACTCAGTGACTAACTTGCTAACTTTATGGTTAACTATGGTGTGTTTACATAATATTTTTCCCAAAATCTCACGAAAATTTGAAACGTCACATCAAATCTAAGCACCCAGGAAACTTATGCATCATACATAAATAAAGCAATAATATAATAAACTTAAACTTACATAATTAATAACCAACTCACTGTTTTCATTTAACAAAAATTACTATTATTAAATAGACATTATAATAACTAAATCGTTAATTGAATCTGTTAATCAAAGTAAGATCAAAGTTTTGATTAACATAATAAAATATTTGCTATCTTATTTACTGTGTAAACTATCCATTCACCAAATATTTTCGGTGATTTTCTTTTCCGAGGCTTATGGTGTGAACATGGGCTAACCTTTTGCCCTTTATCACTTGTTGTCTTGTCACTGGGTAGATGTTCAAGGAGATACACAAATGGCTCCACCCTTGGCGACACTCTGGAGATAGTCTTGACAGAAACATGAAGCTCTTCAATAGATTGATTTATCTCTGGTGAAGTTTTCTTCTTCTTCTGAAGTTAAGCAGTTGGTTGATCTCCTATTGATGTCATTCTAAAACGATCATAAGACATGAATTTTAACTTGGGTCACGTATTTTTGTGGATTATGTTCTGTTGGACTCCAGGTCACCTCTCTCCACTAACCTGTGTCCTCATTTTTGTTGTTATTTGAATGAAGTCCAACCTTTGGTAGTGTAATTGAGCATGAGATTGCTTCGTAAACAAACTATGAATGTTATCTAACCTCACCTTGATCTTCTTTTAATTCTTCTTTCTACTGTTTCATCATCTCCAGCAAACATTTGTTCAAACTTCGAGCACATGTCGCAATCTTGAAATTTAACTAAATTCTATTTTATTTTTCACTAAAACACCCTCATTTCTGACACCAATGTTGTAACTGATTTTATCATTGGGCAGGTTTGTTTTTTATTAAATAAAACTAATACAAAGTCTCGTACACTTAAGAATAATGAAAGCGATTTATTTCTTCAACTTAAAGTTGTATAACTTACTCGGTTTCACAATCTAGCATACAAGTTCCACAAGCTCTCTACTGTGTTGAAATAAAAATTTACGGTGTTGAGCTGACTAACTAACTCACTCATCAACTCATCCACTATATCTTTAATTGACTGCTTAACTCTGTTGTTTTTATAAACTATTTGGCTTTCCCAAACTTTCACGAAAATTTTAGATGTAGTGTAAAATCTAGACACAGAACATTTCTAGGCATAACACATTACCATTACATCATGCCAAAAATCTCTTTCGCAAACAATACAAAACAACTAAATTAAAATACTAGAACACAGCTTACAACAATATAATCAAATTTAATCTTGCATAGTTAATTTTGAATATATATATTTGTTCAGGGTTTTGTAATAAAAAGTAGCAACAATGTATTTAGTATCTTCTTGGTAAATTGGATATTTAAAAGTCATAATAACACACTAATTCCCTTCCTTAGGCAAAGGCTACATATCTTGACAGTTATCTTATACGAAGGTTAATTACGTTATATTAAAACGATTTTGAATAAGCAAATAATGTGACAATCACATCCATATAGTCTAGATTGAACAGAATGCATTAGAACTACATTTGAACGTTGTCTGGCGTTTATAGGTAGTGTGATGCTAAAGAGTGTGAAAAGAGTATGTAGAAACTCTTTCTAATGCAAAATATACATACTTTCAGAACATAAAGACTTAGAGTTTCTAGGATGGGGATTTCCCTTGTAATTAACTGCATTATGAAACAAAGGAATGTGGATTAACTTAGAGAACCAGAACAGGGTATAAAATAAACTTGCAACAAGTTGTACCCCACCCGTGGTGAGTAGTGTGGCATCTTGTAACAGGCTAGAATCCCTAAACAGTGGTAAAGGTTGTCAACGTTCCCTGGTAATAGTATGTGATATAACCAAGAAGAAGCTTAATTAGATACAAGGTTGTTACGTATTATAATTTCGAATAGTCTGAAACAGAGTTAATTGATAATTTAAATTTAGCAGTTTAAGGGATACAGTATACTAAACTTTACACATTATATAGGGGTACACTAACGTGACGTTTAAGCAGTTCATTTAACTATTATACGTGATGTACGTTTTTTTTTGTGGGGGTATAATGAAAGTGTTCCAAAACGCGACATTAATTTCTTAACAACCTAATATATACTCTTTTTGGCGCGTCGTGTTGGTTATATTTATAGGCGTGTGAAGGCTTTCTCGAAATTTCATTTCTACGTAACAATACTGATACACAATGATACACCCTTATTTGACAGAGTAGGTCTTACTCCAACCACAATTGGTCCCGAAACTAGGTCTGATGTTAAATAAATGTTATGAATAGGAACATTAAAAAAGCCGCCCTCAATACCCTGAGCAATAACAGACTCACCAGTGACAGAACTCGAATCTAAAAGTAATATACCTTCTAACAACAATGATTGAGTCGCCCCAGTATCACGTATAATGCGTATGGGATTGCCAGTGTCATTTGTCAAAGACACAGAACCAACAGACACAAAAGGTCTAAATTTCTCCCTGATTACATCAGCCTTTATATCAGTGGCCATATCAACAACGATATCTGTCGAACACTATGGCTACTATGGTGAAAAGTTCACCATTTGATTGGATCATGCATCATAGAAATGACTTATGAACTATGAATATCTAGAAGGTATGATTTGAAATTGGATTACAATGTTGTACGAGTGCAACTTCATTATGTATCATCACAGGGTGACTTATCACTTTGGAGAATGTTCAGATCCTGGACATCATGCAGCCATAAAAGCAATTGCAGCAGCAATGATAAATTACTCAGGTAGTGTTTTACTAAATGCCAAACTCCATGTATCATGTATCATCCTCACTTCGATGGTTTCGTTCAATGGGTTATACAGACTGACAAATTTGTGTTGCAAAGCTAGTAAATCTTGACCACACTAACTTGGATAAATACCGAGTTGTAGCTATCAGTGTGATGTATGGGCATTTGAATAAGAGAGGCGGTAAAGGAATGCATTAACTGATACACACGAATCTGCAAATAAAGAGCTGGGTAAATTAACCATACATCAAAAGAAATATCAGGACAAAACATACGGGAATAATTGTTTGTGTATGAAAATTGCATGACTAATATGTAATACAGCAAGGAGGAAACACGTTTCTTTCTGGACCAGTCTTTATACAGCTCAATTTGACAAATTATAAGTTACAGTGATCATGTGGCATAAGCACGAACACATGCTAGAACACATGCTACTGACAGACCTCTCAAGCACTATCTGGAGTAGTGGTCAAAGGCTTAAGAAATAGATAAGTCAGGTGATAGCGAAAGCCTTATGTCATATCAGTTTGGCCCAGATAAGACAAAGAGGAAGTGATAAGTACCTCACTGGCTGTTCATGATGAGTTAAAAGAGGAATAATCAATAACAGAACATTTCTCTAGTTCAGATCAGCTATGACATTAACATTGATCTCTAAACCATTAAGGCTGGAATTAAAACCAGACAGGGTATGAGATAACTGATCTGGTTATCATCTGATCGCTAGAGAGTTCAATACATAAAAGAAAGAGTTAAAATTGTCACAAAGCATGTAAAAAGCATTCTGAACACATTCACAACTTAAAACAAAAATGTAGTTATAAGCCTATTATGCTCTGACTGAACTAGGAATTGGTGGGTTGGGGTGACTGATGAGTTAATTAAAAACAATGAAGAAACCGCAGGTACCCGTGGCTGTTTGTGGAGTGTCAGAGGTAGCAAAGTTAATAGTACAAAGTACTGATATAATAGCATAGAAGAATACATATATCTGCAAACTTACTTATAGATAAAAGCATGTAGATATATATAACATACATAACGTATCCTCTTCTAAATCCTAGGATTTTAATAGTTTATTTGTTGATTTACATATATTGTTTATGTACCACTGTCGGTTCGATTTGTTTGAATGATTTAAATTCAATAATAGTTGATATTATTGTTAATATGATCTAAACCTTCTAGAGGCATGTATTAGGGTTGATTAAGTGATGATAGTGTTCCAATTTAGTTTCAATTGGAAAAGAGAACTTGTAGAATATCGATTGGTCCTGAAGAAGCTGTAATTGAGAAATGTTAACAGCATGTTATTATTTTATTTATATTAACAGTAGAAATAGTTTCCTGTCCAGAATTTCAGCCATAGCCTTGATATGAGTCTCTGAAAAGAGATAGTTCCTATCGATACTATCAAGTGGTGTTTCATACGAAAATGTCTAAATAATATTTTTGTTAGCTATTTGATGGTAACAGCTCATAGATGGCACTACGTTAGCAGACAGCATGGTTACGGCGTTGTTAGTCAACCAAAATGGTGATCGTAGTTTACTATTGGTTACAAATTATACGTACCATTGTTGGTCTGACATATAGTTATACGAAAGTACTTAATATGTACTATTATGTGTGTGTCTAAATAAACATGGGTATGATAACATTTTTCGTCACACACAATAATTTCCTTATGCATTTTTATCGCACACACAAATTTATACACACAGCTCAATTTGAAATAATAAAAAAATTTGGCAGAATATCAAAATGTTGTATTTGGTAAATGATTCTGTATAAGCTTACAACTATTGTGTTTTCTGTGTATATTTGGTCTTGGTAAAGAACATGCTTATTTTATCTTAAAACTAAAATATTCATAAGTATGTGTTGTTGTTTTTTCAATGACGGAGGCTAAGGCTGTTATAGAATTTATATCAAACCAAAGAAAAAAACAGAAAGAAATAGTTCACTTAGGTGCAATTAAGATATTTCTAGATTTTGTAGCTTTGTTTTGACAAAGTGAAATCACCATTACTAGCTTGTTTCGGAATGAAAGAAATGATAACTCTGGGATTTTTCTTAGAAAGGATTCTGTATTGCCAAGTCTGGTCATTTCTAAGCCTATGACACTTGCTGAACTATTGACTTAACAGAAGTTGAATTGAATTGGCATGTCCCTAAATTGATAGCAATAAAAACTGCGTTCTTGAACAGCGGGTATAACTGTTATCTGTCTCATTTTTGTACTAAAGAAGGCTGCGATGACTTCTGTTTTCCAGCAATCCCACGCACCTAACTTGAACAACTTACGTTACTATACTGCTTTACAAGAAAGTCACCACGACCATTAATCCATCACCCATACACCTCTAGATGCTCCAGCCACTGCCACAGCAACTCCATCTGCATTGCCTGAACAATCTTCAAAACAGCTTCCAACCAAGAAAACCATGAAATACAAAGGCGTAAGGAGGTTTCATGTCTTGTTCACAGGTGTCGTTTAGTGAAGCCCACAAGATCCCCAACTTAAAAACAAAAGTCTCATACCTATAAATGAGCATTTTAAGGATGATACAGTCTTTGTCATCAAGAAGATCCTTTATGCTCACCACAATAACTGTCTCAAATAGCCAGACTTTTTCTAAAGTCACCTGTCTGACATTATCGGGAGGAAGTAGCTCAGTCACTCAAGCTGCCCAGTGGACAAAGAATTCGGCACTGATGCAAAAGGTGAAAGACGTAAATAGAGGGTGAGACATTAGAAAGTCTAGAAATAATCAAACAGGATCAAGGAGAGCACCTGTTTGATACTCTCTGAGAACTGTAAGTTTACATCCACCCTGAATAAATTTCTGCTGTCCACCTAATCAGTCTTTCACTCTTCTGGTCACAGGTTGGCCCTTTGGTAGAGTTATGGATTTCAGAGTTGGCAAGCCAAAAATATTACCGACATGCTAAGCTATGGGGTGTCATTTGTAATGCTGATGGGTAGTAGGGTGCTGATAACTGACTGTCTTCCCTTTGTTCAGTAGTTCAAAACTAGTAATAATGGCAAATAGTTAAGATTTAAGGAAAGTGGCAGTTATTCTTAGTAGCTTAGCCATGAATACAAAATGCAAATACAAGTATTTTACTCTTCCTGTATCTGAAGTGTAAAAAGCCAGTAATCGTTTTGTAAAATGATTTTACCCTTTCTTTGTTTGGTTTGTGAAATAGTTGTAGAATGTCAAAGATAACTACATAAAACAGTTTCTACATATTGCTTGACTCGTCAAATGCACAAATATTTTCAGCTATAATACTTGCCATCTCAACAAGTTATTTTGCATGCAATTATGTTTATTGAATTTTATAACGAAGATCTGCATGTTGGAAACGTAAATGTGTTAAAGTTAAAAGTAATATTTTTTATGCTTAACATGAAAAAGTAAGAAGGTTCAAAATGAGATATTTTATATTTAAAATGTAAACGTGTAGAAACTAAAGTCATATTGTATATACTTACAAGGCTAGGAGTGTAAAAACATAAACACGATTTTTATACTTGAAATATGAAATGTAGGTAAAACTTAAAACTGTACTTTTATATGTTTAAACTATAAAAGCGTATGGAACTAATATTAAACATTAATGTGTTTGAAAAATCTAAGTGAGATGAAATGCGTGGAAATTATGTGTTTGAAATGTAGAGGCAACTAAAACGTTAAAAAAGTAAACCTTATAACTAGTGTATTTTTTGTGCCTACAATGTAAATGTAAAACTAACTTCTCTTGAAGTAAATGAATACTCGTTAAAAGTTGTTTGTTTGTTTGTTTTTGTTGTTGTTTATACACATCAGTGTTAAAAGGCTCTTTTTATACTTTCCGTCCATACATTATATTGTCAAAGGAATCTTGTATCTCACAAGATGATGCCAGGTAAACCTGGTGAAACATTGTGAATAAAATATGTGCCTACAATGTAAATGTAAAACTAACTTCTCTTGAAGTAAATGAATACTCGTTAAAAGTTGTTTAATTTTGTTGTTGTTTATACACATCAGTGTTAAAAGGCTCTTTTTATACTTTCCGTCCATACATTATATTGTCAAAGGAATATTGTATCTCACAAGATGATGCCAGGTAAACCTGGTGAAACATTGTGAATAAAATAAACAAAGTTTTACTATGTACAATAGATAAAAAAACTTGTGTGAATTTCAATAAAACATAGTTCTTTTTAATATTCAATAAAAATGTATCTCTTGTTCTGTGTAAGTGCCATGGCGTCTGGTAGATATCTAAGATTAAGAACAAGCTTACACTGAATCAAAGGTGTGCCACAAATAAGGTTTTAATCTGGATTTAAATATTAAATGTAAGGTTGAAGTGATTGTAACCGTTTCGCTATTAGAAGACAAATATGTCTTTATTCTTTTGTAAAGTTGACTGTTTTTAGCTAGGTGGTTTACATGAACAGAATTTACCCAAATGTAAACAGCATTAGTCCTGCTGTTACGACAGCGGAAGTCATGTGACGCTAGTAACACGTCATGAGCTTCTAGAAAATTCATGTCTGTTCGTGAAGCCTCGAGTGTTTACTAGATGTGCGGTATTCTTGTATATAAGACCGCCAAGAAGTGACAGCAACAGGGGAATTGAATTGCAGACAGAGATAAAGACGGACAATTGAGTCAAGCG
>NW_013666369.1:436379-437247 GCF_000517525.1 Limulus polyphemus | reverse complement strand
AAAGTTTTTTCGGAAAAACAGAGACGTAACACTGCCTTTAGGCTGTCACTCAATGTCAGAGATGCAGCAGATTCGGCACCTTCTGTACACTAAATTAGTTGTTAATTCTGTGTATTTTGTTTTATAATGTATGGCATACTGGCATATGCAGAAAGACACATACGATAGTCTGCTTTCCCTTCTTATAATAGTGAGAGTATTCTACTGACGCGGATGACATGATCTTCTGAGAAGTAAGGCAGCGTTGATCTAGAATATAAGACCAAGCAAAGTTAGTACCAGGCATAGGATATTTGGTCCCCCGCCCCCCCTAAGAAGGGCCTCAATACCTAGCCAAATTTAACACTGTTTAGCCCAATCGGCTTTTAATACCAAATTTGAATTACTTTACTTTTCAGAGATTCTTTAAGACCAGGGGACTATCACCCAAAACTCATTTGAGAATGTCAGATACTTTGATCTAAATAATGAAAATAAACTCCAGGAGAATATAAAACAAGTCACTAAAAGCTAAAGAATCAGTATCTATATTATTATTCTGCTTGTTTGTATATACGATCGTTATGCTTTCTGACCGAGAACCTGCTGCATAAGCATGGATAGTTAGATCGTTTCCCCAACAAAAACCTCGCATGCGCATTATTCACTCGACGACAAACAGACGTCGAGTGAGGCAGAGAGCTGTAAAGCTCTGTGATGAAGTCGCTACAATTGCTGTATGAAAAAAGAATTAACAACAAAAGGGGGAATGTAAATATATTTTACTAACCATTTTGTACAACAGAATATTGAAAATTTATCAAGTTTGTAAAAACGGTTTGACGTTAGGTCGTAGAATAACATTATAAGTTTATTTATCGATAGTATT
>NW_013666369.1:430020-436178 GCF_000517525.1 Limulus polyphemus | reverse complement strand
ACAATTACAATTCATTTGTATTGTGCTAGAAATGTTATATTTAAAGAAGTACTGTTACGATAAAGATATTGTTACGACGTGGTAACACGTCATGAGTTTCTAGAAGGATCGGGGAACCTCACGAATATCCCACTATTTGCTAGACGCCCTCTATTTTAGTATATAAGCCCGGCAAATAAAGCGGAGAGGAGAAGTGACGGCATAGAGAATTTGCAGATAGACAGATAATCAAGCCAAGTCGGAAGTAAAGTGCGTGAATCGCTGTGAATTATAGCTAAATTAAAGTGACTGTGGAAATTAAGTATATTACAAAGTTTGTAACGGGAAAAAATAAACTAGTTTTAATTAAAAAAGAACTTATATCCCTGAAGTTTCTCGGAAAGAATTTTTACGGGAAATTATCAAACAAGTAGATACGTAACAATACTAATTTGTCCGGAAATGTTTTGCGGGTCTCTGCTAGTTAAATAACAAATTCAGTAAGACATTTAATATCCACCATGGCTTAGTATCTCTCCGAGATCGCTCATTATACAGGAACTGGTTATTTTCGTCTCTGCCTTGGTTTTCGGTGGTCTTGTCTCAATTTACTTCTACTTCTATCTATCATTACTTGCATGTTAACAACTTCAAGCCTTCATCCTCTTCTCAGCGGCTTCTTGTCTCCAGCTTCTTTTACTGAAGTTTTGATTTCAATTTGTAAGAGCCTCCTATTATTGTAGTAATTAAATTACTTACCTCTAGGCCGAGTACACATAGACATACCACAGTAACGTATCGTAAATACTGCACTTTCACATGGAAACAGATAGTTTAAATATATCACGGGAACTAAGATATGTTTCCGTAGTATTGACCAATACACAAACTAACCAGCTTTACCGTTAGTAGATTTAGTAGATAATTGGATAGGCTTAATTGCTTCATGTACTATAATAGTAGTGGAACCTATAATTATATCTGTCTCAAGTATTACTACAACATGGCATGAGGGAAAACGGGGACATGATATTGAATTTTGATCACCGGAGTATTAACAAAAGCAATATCACTACTATTAATATTTTTAATAAAATAATTTACTTTCAATGTCCCGTTGTTATTATTATATAGGGTAGCTTTTTCACACAGTGTGTATGTGTTCATATTACATTAGAAGAATCTGTACAAGTTTCGGATGACTTACATATACGTTTTAAGTACACGGCATAGATAGGATGCATTAATTAGGTTTTTGATTTTTAAAATGTGAAGCTCAATCTATAATTCGATTTTGCACTTCTCAATAAGTTACTAGTTTCGGAGCATTTCATTTCTCATTAATAACCGTGGACAAAAGTTAATGGAAATATTAAGACTAGGCTTCATATAATTTTGGAGTGTACATTATATGCATGATGTTCTGAAATGTCTTATACTCATACTGTAATTCTATATTTAAACGTGAATTTCAAGAATATGCTTATGTAAATATAGGATTACTGTGTGAGTAAAATACATTTCAGAACACCAGGCATAAAAAGTTTTTGCCTTTTATTGAAATACTTATTTTGACGATTAAAACCTGTTCCGAGAGCTTAATAAGCGGTTATGGGCAGACGAAATTATTCCGAGCTTTCCAGAAAATATATATCATTCTGTAATAAATTCAATAATCGACAGTTGTTTGCGATTAACAACACTTGCAAACATTGCTGCTTTTTTTCTGTTTGATATTTATTATGAGATTATTTTCCATGCCGTACCGGAGTTTACACTTAATGGTTAGCCCTTGCTCTTAACCGTTGAATATTTAAACTTAACCGTGGATGTTTACACTTAACTTTAGTTTAAACTATTAAATTCGGTTATTAAACTACCTGCAGTTTTAATTTCAGGACAGATATTTGTAAAATCTTTAGCATTTTACTAACCTATCTTTGAAATATTCTGCAGTTTTTACACTCCCCTCGTACCCAATAACTCCTGTAACTTGAGGAAGTGTTGTAAACGGATTTTGTGTCGGGTCATTCACACCAAACTTTGCTTTGGGTCAGTGACCTAAGTGTAAATGAAAGCAGAAAATATCCGTTCGATAACGGCTCATACAGGAAGAGAAATGGAAAGCGTTTCTCTAAGTCGAAATTACAAAAACAGTTACATTAAAAGAGTGTAGCTGTTTCTTAATTAAACCTTTAAACAACTTCCACTCACCTACAATATTGAGTCTTTTATAATTATCAAACGTATTATATAACGTGCAGAAATATTTCAGTATTGTATAATGCTTGGAAATAACTTAATAATTAGGGAAAATGTCATATATATATATATATATATATATATATTAAGTTTGATTTAAGCAGATATAAGTCAAATTATATTGATAATTATTTCTATTCAAGTTTCATCTGCTTTCAGTCAATAGACCATAACCTCACGTACTTCAACGCTCTTGTGTAACAGTGGATTTTATTACCTAATCGGGCTTTTTAATCTTCAAAATATTAGTTATGCATAAACATTATGGTATGTTATTGTGTTTTGCACTTGTGTATAAAGTTAAAATCATAAATAATATTCAAAGTTAAAATTGGTACACAATTAAATATTTTTTTTTAGGCCTATCTATGACCTAAATAAAATGTTTTAATTGTGTACCAATTTTAACGTTGAATATTATTTATGATTTTAATTATGGCATGTGTTGTTCCAAAAAATCTTTGAACATAATATCTGGTTTATATTTAAGAACAACACCAATAAACATTAATTTGGATATCCTTGGTTGTAACTAAAGAAACTTTACAATCTTTGATTCTTATATTGTATTCAATAGAAACTGACGACCAGAGTTTTTGCGCACTGATAATGAATCACTTTAAACTGAATTCTACTTTCTCTTGCTAAAAGTCTCAGTTCTTAGATTACTTATGTACTTTAGGAAAAAACGTCGACTGAAAACAATGACAGAGCTCGTTTTCAATAAATCGCATTGCTGATGCATCGCGAGAAGATTTATTACACTAGTCATAAATAGTACAAAATTTGGTTCAAAGAACGTTTCTATTACAGTAATAAGTATTATTATATTTTAATTAACATACATCACTAATTTTACTTCATTCGTTTTAATAATTTATGAACGGTGATTTAAGATTAACAGTCTTATTCCCTAGAACAACTAATCTTTACGGGTAATTCTAGGAGCAGAAACCACTTTTAAAAGAGCTTTGAATGTGTTTAAAATATGTCTAACATTAGTGAATTGTAAAACATAAAGTTTATAGAAATTAATAGCGATGATTATAGCTTTAAAGCGAAGGTAGTGATTACATTATGTAGCATCAATTGATATAAAGTCATTTACTCACATTTACTGTGACGGGTGACCCCATATATTTTATAAAGAAAACTGAAAAAAAACCCAATTATTATTACATCCGTGTGAAAAGTTTGCAAACTGTGGTATATTTCACTTCGTATACGCTACTTTCATGATATTTCAAATGTTATCTAAGATAATAGTGAAGCACTACTGTTAAAGCACATGCACTAATTGTAATATGTCTGACCTTATGGTCCCCGGTGGGACAGCGGTAAGTATATGAATTTATAATGTTACAATCAGGGGTTCGATTCCTCTCGGTGGACACAGCAGATAGCCCGATGTAGCTTTGCTATACAAAAACACACACTGACCGTATAATTATAATAAACAGCATTAAGGTTAATTATGTTACCATTGTTAATGAGAGTAAAAAAATATTTCAAAGGTAAATGCAATAAATAAAATTTAACTAATGATAACTTCAATAAGTTGGGGTTCATGACGTCACATCTGCTATAATTATAAACGATACTAACCACACTCTGTGGTGACAGACATCCACTGACAGTAGTAATACTTTTAACCCACACAGAATGCAGTTTGATCCATGACCCTCACAATAAGACAACCCGGAAGATAAACAGTTCAGTGCAAAAGCCAAAGGGTTAATTTTATTTGTATAGAATCTTGAGATTCGCAGTTTAAGATTTTCTACAGTTCTGTTGACGTCGATTTAATTGCTCTTAACTGGGTGTAGGTTGAAGTAGGTAAGACCGACTTTATTAAGTTCCATTATGCTAGAAATATTAAACCGAACTCGCAAATAGAGGTTAACATAGAAAATCCTTAATCTACACGTATAAACTTACTAAGTAGTACTAAAGATGCAAGGCAAGGTTGAAACTGGAGTTGGAAGGTTTACAAGTAGGTATGTTAAGATGTTTAGAAATTATGTGAATGTATTTAATAGTCTGTCATACAACGTAATGTACCGTCACTCTTGTAACGCAACAGACAGAAAATTTCGTACTGCGGTGTACGTTACTGTTACTCTTCTAACGAAACTTATCGTAAAAGATAGACAGTTCTGTCGTCCAACGTAACTTCCCCTTACTCTTCTAACGACACTTACCATAACATGTTTATAGATTAAAGTGCTTGATGAGTTATACAATAGTATATCAGGCAATGGAGTTTCTTCCTACTGTAGTGTATAACTCATCAGTGATTGAGTTTTTTCGTACTATAAAGTTATGCAGTCATGTGACCAAAGTAAACACAACATCGATTTGCGGCCATATTGGATGGAAACATTATTCGTGTAAACGTGGCCTCCGCTACACAGTCACCTAGTTATCCGTTCATTTTAACGAATTTACTAGCAAATTAGATAATAGGTGCAAGTCAAAAGTCGGTCTTGACAAGACAGATCCTCATTCCATCCCGTCAGTAATGACAATCGCGCTAGATGCCAGTAAATTAGCGACATTCCAAACGGAGGACCCAAGTTAGGCCTACAAACCAACGTTAAAGCCCATACGTTGAGAATATATATATATATCGTATATTATTTAGTTCTGACAATATCTTTTCAAACCGGAAAGCATTTCGAGGCTTATAAAAGTCTTGATGTTTACAAGTATTTTGTGGCCTACTGAATGCACGATGTCAGACTGTGTAAAGTGTACAAGACGTCCAACTACACAGTATACTCGAGGGTAAGTCGAAGTAGTTTTCAATTTTAGTGAGTAGGCCTATTGTTTATGAACTGTCAGCGATAAATTTACAATCTAGATATACTACATCGTATTGTATTGCATTTTAAGCCCTCCTGTCTCGTAAGGCCAGTTTCTTGAGTACATATTACCATATATTTTACACAAATAAGCCCAGAATTTTAAGACCACCTGTGTTGACAAGTCACATTTTTGATAAAACTTTATTATCGCCCGCTGGGCCCTTCCACCTAACACTGCTTGTATGGGCCTGTATCATAGTATTTAGATTACAGGAAGCACCAAATATTTACAAGTTACAGAGTTTATGAAGATATGTGCAATATAATTGTGACAAGGTACATTGTATACACAAGTAGTACTAACCAGATATAAAATGGGAACTGCATGGTTTCCAAGCCTTGTCAATGTTGTTTGGGTCTACACGTTTTACTGCCATTTAACTCGACATACTGGATCTTTTGGAAACCTATAAAACGATAACTCTGGATTTTTTCTGGTTATTTGTACAACTAGCTGCCGCACAGCTGATTGTCATTTCAAATACTTGATCCCAAATTACAATACCAGCAACTACCTTGTGATTACTAGACTCTCTCTGCTACCTCCAAAATGGCGGTGTTTACTTTTCGGCATGCTGGTAATATACGCATGACGTCACGTGCGTATGGTCTGTTGAGTTTCTTCGTACTGTAGTGTATAACTTATCATTGATTGAATTTCTTTGTGTTATAGAGTATAACTCATCGGGCAGTGAATTTTCTTAGTACTCTAGTGTATAAATCATCGAACAATGGAATTTCTTCGTACTTTAGTGTATAACTCATCAAACACGTAGGTTTATTCTTACTGTAGTGCATAACTCATCAAATACTTAGTTGTTGTTTTTTCGTGCTTTAATATATAGTTCACCAAACACTTAAGTTTATTGGTGTTGAAGTATATAACTCATAATGCAATTGAGTTTCTTCGTGCTGTAATGTATGGTTAATCAGACACTTGAATATTTTCATGATGTAGTGTAATTCCGTATATATTGTTACGTCTCCGTGTGTTAATTGATTTTCCGTAACTTCGTTCCGACGAAACTTAAGCGACACAAGTCCTTTTTT
>NW_013666369.1:428017-429144 GCF_000517525.1 Limulus polyphemus | reverse complement strand
CATTCCTGAAAGAACCAGATAGTTCTAGAAGCTAGAGGGCGCCACAGTGGTCATGTGACTCGCTGACGCAACAATATAAATAAACACCGTATGTCACGGTAACTGAATGATTAATTGACCTGAAGTTCGTAATACTGTAATTAATCACTTGAGATTTTTTGCTGTATTACGATCTTAAGTTTTTGTTTTGTTTTTTATAAACACTTGTAATATCAGTATCATGAAATAGCATTAGCCTTTGTATAACAAACAGTTGTAATATTAGTATCGTGAAATAGCATTAGCTTTTGTATAACAAACAGCTGTAATATTAGTATCGTGAAATAGCATTAGCCTTTGTATAACAAACAGTTGTAATATTAGTATCGTGAAATAGCTTTAGCCTTTGTATAATAAACAGTTGTAATATCAGTATCGTGAAATAGCTTTAGCCCTTGTTTAATAAACACGTGTAATATTGGTAACATAATATAGCTTTAACTCTCCTTTAATAAAGAGTTGTAATATTGGTAGACGTCTTATTTAATAAACAGATTTAATATTAGTTAAATGAAATAGCTTTCGCCTTTGTTTGATAGACAGTTGTCATAGTAGTATCATGATATAGCTTTCACCCCTCTTTAATAAACAGTTTTATTATCATTTGTATGGTAATGGAATGTTATATTTATCTTTGCAGGTTTAACAATGACAGGCTTATTATATTTTTACCTTTGTTTTGGGGTAATATTATCCATAAATGCTAAACCGAGCGCTGTTAGAGACAAAAAGTGTAAGTATTATGTTTTATTCTTTCTGATCTAATCTATCTGACAAAAATACGGTTACCAGGTGAAGGAAGCTGTTATCCTTCTCATAAAGAAATGTATATTAGTTTCTATTGTACATATTTAGATTTATAACGTACTCTCTTTGAAAATCTTTGTGTAGTTAACACATTAAAAAATTATGAAGCTACTTTCTTAAGAAAACCACACTCTTCAAGGCTAACTGAATATACTTTACAGCTATAATAATTAAGTCCACTAAAGGGAGATTCGTTCAAGATATGGAATCATACTGTTGCGTCAGCGAAGTCACATGACTAGTGTCACGCCACGTTTCTAGAACTATCCTGTACCTTGGCG
>NW_013666369.1:425635-427878 GCF_000517525.1 Limulus polyphemus | reverse complement strand
TAATGAGTAATTGAACTGCAGTCAGATAGAGACGTATTGTTGAAGTCTAGCTCGTGATACGTTCGTTATAGCGTTTGTTTTAGCGCGAATGTTGAAATTAAGTGTATCGTAAAGTTATATTCGGAAAGAATAAACCAGTTTTATTAAGTAAGGACTTGTGTCGCTAAAGTTTCGTCGGAACGAATTTGCGGGAAATCAATTAACAAACGGAGATGTAACAATACTAATATTCCTCACTAACTGAGACTATGCTAAATAAGATAATGAGACTGAACAAAAATTAATATAACAAAAGCAATGTATTACCTGTTCGCCGGACTAAGGATTTAGTCAGATTGCAGGATACAAAATTTCTTACTGTACTTATCTAGAATCATCTTTGTTTTTATGCCTTGATTTGCTTTGTGCACATTGATTTAGGTTTGAAGAAACCTTGTATTTATATTGTTCGGTTAGCACTACCACATAACAAGTTATTCTCAGAATACATACTTGAGACATTAACCTCTAGGCTTTACCTGAAAAAACGTTGAAGGACATTATTAACTTAATCCTTACACAAGATAAAGGTCCTCAATTCGCAATCTGAGGGCCACTGGTTCGAATCCCATCCCAAAACATACTCGCCCTTTCAACTGAGGGCGTTATCATATGACGGTCAATCTCACTGTTCGTTGGTAAAGAGTAGCCTAAGAATTGGCTGGGGATGATGTTGATTATTTGCCTACAGTCTAGTCTATCACTCCAAAATTAAGGATAGCTATAGAGCAGGTAGCCCTAGAGTAACTTTACTCGAAATTCAAAACAAACAAGGCCACATTTAGCAATGTTCTACATGGGCAGTAACAGGATAACCTAACTGTGAGAATAACAAAGAAACAAGTTGACTTAAAAGTAGATCAACTTAACGAATTTCCCTGACCACGTATTATGTGAACCATACATACATTCAGAATTATAAATTCTTCAGAATAAATATTAATACTGCAGAAAGAAAAATATTTACAGTATATTCCTACACCAC
This sequence comes from Limulus polyphemus, assembly GCF_000517525.1. NCBI lineage: Eukaryota > Metazoa > Arthropoda > Merostomata > Xiphosura > Limulidae > Limulus > Limulus polyphemus. The sequence continues at coordinate 426,854 of NW_013666369.1, read as the reverse complement.
ACACTGAACCACGCGTAGGAAGTGTCCATAAAGCGTATTTCAAGTCGTCAGCATTGGTCGCAGTGTAGGAAGTATCTATAATACGTATTTCAAGTTGACAGTGTTGGCCCCGTAGTGGAGAGTGTTTACAACATATTTCAAGTTGTCAGTATTGTTTTCAGTGTATGGAGTGTCCGTACAGTATATTCTTAGGAAACAATACTGGCCTCAGAGGGTAATGTGTTTTCAGTACATTCGTAGTGGATACCACTAACTTCAGTATGGGAGAGTGCCTGTATATCGCAATTCTGTATTCAATGAAATAGCTGATACCAAAGAGAACAATATGGGTAATATCTATCTTAATATTAATAACAGTGTTTAAAATATTTGAAAACTATTTATTCTCGGCTGATTACACTCAGAATAATATGAGCAACGTGTATGTAGGGTATTTGCTTAGATGTTACGACTGCTGCTAAAGAGACAATTGTCCGTTCTTTATGTAAGTATACTTGAAAGAGCCGAGATAAGTGTTGGAGATGTTTTATCATATGTGGTCCAAGTTGACTACACTGGAGCCAGTTTATCTTACGTGTTTATAGATGACTACACTAAAACCGGAGTGGGAGATGTTTTTATCTTATGTCCTCCATTGTAGGCAATTTCCTATATGTCTTCCCATTTGACAAGATAATATGTTTGTGTAGTAACCTAACATATTATTACGTCTCTGGTCGTTTGTTAATTACTTGTAAAAATTCTTTCCGAAGAACTTCAGCGATACATGTCCTTTCTTAAATAAAACTAGTTTATTCTTTCTCAATACAACTTTGCAATACACTTAATTTCCACAGTCAGTTTAACTTAAACACACGCTATAATTCTCAACGAACGATTCACGTGCTCAACTGTCCGTCTATATCTTCAATCTCTCTGTCTGCTATGTCCATTCCGATTGATTGTCAGGCTTATATATTAGAATACAGCATATCTAGCAAACACCCGAGCATTCACGAACCTTCGAGATACTCATTAAGTGTTACCAGGGTCACGTGACTTCCGCTGTCGTAACACTGCCCCTTCCTTAGTATTGTCATTACAAACAATAGCCACTTAAATTAAACCAATAGCTAATTAATAATAACTTAATTGAGTGTACAGGATTTACAAACACAAAATTAAAATTCAACAAAAACACTTAATTTTATGGGATGTATCTTCTTCCGTACTGGCTTCT
>NW_013666369.1:416056-424681 GCF_000517525.1 Limulus polyphemus | reverse complement strand
CCTCGTCTCTAGTGAAATACTTATGGATTTAGTTGTTATTAACATAGTAATATTGGATTCTCGTCTCTAGTTAAATACTTCTGGATTAAGTTGTTATTAACAGAGTCAGATTGGATCCTCGTACAAGTTAAATACCTCAGAATTAGGTTGTTAATAACAGAGGCTGATTGGACCCTCGTCACAAATGGAATGCCTCAGGAATAGGTTGTTATTAACAGAGTCAGATTGAATCCTCGTCACTAGTGAAATACTTAAGAAATAGGTTGTTACTAACAGAGTCAGATTGGATCCTCATCACAAATGAAATACCTCACGATTAGGTTGTTATTAACAGAGTCAGATTGGATCCTCATCACTAACGGAATGCCTTAGGATCAGCTTGTTATTAACAGAGTTAGTTTAGATCCTCGTCTCTAGTGAAATACGTCTGGATTTAGTTGTTATTAACATAGTAAGATTGGATTCTCGTCTTTAGTTAAATACTTCTGGATTATGTTGTTATTAACAGAGTCAGACTGGATCCTCATTTCTAGTGAAGTACCTTAAGATTAGGTTGTTATTAACAGTGTCAGATTGGATCCTCGTCTCTAGTGAAATACCTCTGGATTAGGTTCTTATTAACAGCTTCAGATTGAATCCTCGTCACTAGCGAAATACCTCAGGATTAGGTTGTTGTTAACAGAGTCAGATTGGATCCTTGTCACTAGTAAATTGCCTCAGAAATAGGTTGTTGTTAACAGAGTTAGATTAGATCCACGTTAACTAGTGGAATGCCTGAGGATCAAGTGCTTCGACATTTGTTTTATCTTATTTACATTAAATATTTTGATATATTAGTAAATTGTTTAATTCTGCTGATCATATTAAATTATTTTTCTAGCTATATTGTTGTTGTTAATGAGATACAGAATAACTTAGATCAATTTGCAACTTGAACAAATATTTGACGAATGATCTTTGATTATCGTAAGTGCAAATTAATGACTTTAATTATAATAATGTTACTCACTCATCATCGAAACAGTAAAACTAACATAATTTTATGGTGAATTTATTGACATGTTAATTACCAGTCAAAAGGGGTAATTATTTAAATTCAAATCACTATCATTATTTAGGTTTCTCTTGGAAGTGTTAACTTTTTAGGACATGTTACGATTTTATAATTTATTGTCTTTTGAGAAACAAAAGTTAAGGGGTGATTCTAGTAAGGTTTACAAGATTATCAAGGGAAGTGATAGGATAAAGGCTCCTGATGTAAGTTGGCTATCTAATTTAGCTAAAGGAAACTATATGTAAACTGTTCAATCTAATTTGTATCGATAAAAGTTACAGATGAAAAATTAAAAGCACAGTTCAGAATTATGGGATAAATTATGGGATCATAAGTTGAAGTAGTGTCCAAAGATAAATTATGGGATTATACTCATTAATATAAGTAAAGGTGAACTAAAAGTATACTGTACCATAAAGGATGTCATATCCGTTAAGGTAATTAAAAAATAAACCGTACCACAAAGGATTCCATACTCGTGTGTTTGTTAGTTTTTTTTTAATTTCGCGCAAAGCTACACGAGGGCTATCTGCGCTAGCCGTCCCTAATTTAGCAGTGTAAGACTAGAGGGAACGCAGCAAGTCATCATCACCCACCGCCAACTGTTGGGCTACTCTTTAACCAACGAATACTGGGATTGACCGTCACATTATAACGACCCCACGGCTGGAAGGGCGAGCATGTTTGGTGGGACGGGGATTCGAGCCCGCGACCCTCAGATTGCGAGTCGAGTGCCCTAACCATCTGGCCATGCCGGGCCATTCATACTCGTTAAGGTAATTAAAAAAATATACTATACCATAAAGGATGTCATATCCGTTAAGGTAAGTAAAATATATACTGTACCATAAAGGATGTCATATCCAATTAAGGTAATTAAAAATATACAAGCCCCTTCCAGAACCCGCAGCTAAACCCTAATGCAGACATCTCCAGTCCTGTTAGGAGTCACATCCCAGATATGAATGTCAGTAATAGTAGTGATCCAGTACGAAGGAAGCCACAGGAATTCGATGGGAAAGCACCGTGGGAAGCATAAAGAGCACAATTGGAGCTACTGGCAGAGATGAACGGATGGACAGAGGAGCAGAAAGCATTATATCTGGCAACGAGCTTGAAGGGACAACCACTGGAAATACTTGGACAGTTGTCAGCAGACGACAGACAAAACTATAGAGCACTGGTAGCGGCTCTAGAACTCAGGTACGGAACCCAAAATCAGTCAGAAGTCTACAGGACTAGGTTTAGGACGAGATTCCGTGCTAAAGGGGAGAACCTGCGAGAGCTGGCACAGAACTTGGAAAGCATGGCACACAAGGCCTACCCAACTGCACCATTCGATATCCTCAAGTTGTTGCTGAGGGATCAGTTCATAGATGCCTTGGACAGTCCACAACTAAAGATACAAGTGAAGCAAGCACACCCCTCTACCACGCAGGATGCATGGCCAGAGCTCTCGAATTTGAATCCTACGTTAAGTCCAACACAGAGGTACCAAGGTTGGTACAGTCATCTGGATTCAAGGCCAAGAAAAGTCAGCTTTCAGAGAAGTTTGAGGGACTTTGCTCGCACTGTAATAAACCTGGGCACAAAAGAGCTCATTGCTGGAAACTTCAACACAGGGGAGATGATAAAGCAGGAAAGGCTGCTACCCAGAATGGTTGTTGGAACTGTGGAAAGCGAGGACATATGAGGAGCCAGTGTATGAAGAATATTACCAACAAGTCAGCCTCAAGGAGACCAGTAGTGGTTGGTGTTGAGGGACACTCACCAATCCCCATCGTGAAAGCCCCGAAAGCTAGGTGTAAAATGCCAAGCACACACAGCGTCTATGTGGCAGAAAAGCTGGATGGCCAAAGGTGCAACTTTGTTATAGATTCTGCATTTCAGCAAACCCTTGTGAGCATCAAGGTGTTAGATCACGGAGTACCAGAAGCCATACAGAAGCTTTGTGGTGTGACAGGACATTCCACAAGGTTGTGGGGACCAGTGTGGGTAACTATTGAGCTCATGGGCATAAACGACAGAGAGAAAATATACTTGGCTGACATTGAAGACGAATGCAGATTAGGATTGGACTATCTACTACCGAGGACGTTTGTAATTGATTTTGATAAAATGACGTTTGGGAACAGCAAAGGTCAAGTTCCGGTAACTGTTAAAAGAGAGGTTGAACTAATTAGGTGTCATCAAGCTAAACTCAAAGTGACTGAAAAAGTTGATGATGGTGAAGTGGAACCAAACATAGATATCAAAGCAGAACAGGAGAAAGACCAAGATTTGAAACCAATGATTGATTTTCTAAAAGCAAGTGTTTTGCGCCCTGCTTGGGAGGAGGTATCTAGTCTAAGACCCGTGACAAAGCACTATTGGGTGCAATGGGACCAGTTAAAACTTGAAGATGGTATTTTTCTCCGGAGATGGGAACTACAGATGGGAAAGTGACGACTTGGCAAACAGTTATACCGAGGAAGTTACGGGAAGTTGTGCTGCGTCAATCCCATCATACTTTAACAGGAGGACATCTCGGAATTAAGCAAACATCGAGTCACCTACGACAAAGATCTTACTGGATAGGTACGAGGCGAGATGTGGAAAAATGTTGCAGGACATGCAGTAGATGTAGTGCTAAAAGGGGACCCAAGCATAAGGGACTCACACCTTATGAAGAGTTGCCTGAGAATGTGTCAGAGTTTGTGAAAGTGTTATCGGAAAGGATGGATGATATTCACCATCAAGTGCGTTCAAACTTGAAAACGTCTGGTGATTCGATGAAGCTATCTTATGATAAGAAATCTATTGAAGTCAGCTTTGAACCAGGAGATAAGGTGTGGTTGTATAATCCCAGGAAGACCAAAGGGAAGTTTCCTAAGTTGTCTTCTCTATGGGAAGGCCCATATGACATAGTGGATCGTCTCTCAGACGTGACTTTCTGGATGAAATGTGGTCGGTGAGGTAAGCCAAAAGTGGTGCATGCCAACAGGCTTTGGCGTTATCACGGTCCAGGACATTTCAGTTAGGATGAAGTGGACAACACAACAAATGACGCTGCTGAAGACCTGCCACCTGAAGAGTCACTGTGAAAGAAGAAAATCTACTCAGTTTTGAGAAGGGAAACAGTGAAGCCGTGAATGAAGTTACTACCACTGATGTGACTGTTACCGATAATGGGACATTTCCTGACGAAGCAGATGAACCTTGTATGAAGCAAAAGCCAACGAGACGGAGACCAGTACAGAAGAAGATACGTCCAGTAAAATTAAGAGACTTTATTGTATTGTAATTTTGTGTTTGTAATTCTTTGCATTTAATTAAGTTATTGTTAATTGTTATTGGTTTAATGTAAGTGGCTATTGTTCGGGACGAACAATACTAAGGAAGGGGCAATGTTACGACAACGCAGGTCACGTGACGCTTGTATCACGCCAGTTCCTTTTCGAACCTTCATGAAATTTCGGGAACTACTAGATCTCGGTATTCTCTTATATATAAGACGGTCACAACGTGACGGGGATAACGCAATGAGTAATTGAATGTGTGTAATTGAACTGAGTATTGTTGAGTCGGGCACGTGAGACTGTCGTTGAGAATTATAGCGTTTGTTATAGCGCGACTGTTGAAATTAAGTGTAACGCAAAGTTATATTCAGAAAGAATAAACCAGTTTTATTTAAGAAAGGACTTCTATCAGTAAAGTTTCTTCGGAAATAATTTTTACGGAAAAATTAACAAACGAACGGAAACGTAACAATAGTTTAGTAACGCCCTCAGAGTTGTCATTAAGGATACTACAGTTTAATAGGACAATCAACGTTGTGACTAAGGATATAATAGGTTAGTAAGGCCATCAGGGTTGTGACTATTGATATAACAATTTAGTACGGACAGTAGGGTTGTAACTATGGATATAACAGTTTAGTAAGGCCATCAGAGTTGTTCCTAAAGATACAGCAGTTTCGTAGGACCATAAACGTTGTGACTAAGGATAAAATAGTTTAGTAAGACCACCAGAGTTCTGACTAAGGATTGAATAACAAATCAGCTTTTCTTATCTTAACCAGTATGACATCCTTTATGGTACAGTATATTTTTAATTACCTTAACGGATATGACATCCTTTATGGTACAGTATATTTTTAATTACCTTAACGGATATGACATCCTTTATGGTACAACCATTGTCTGGGGCTGATTAAATCGATGGTTAATGTATCCTCCTTGTGTAAAAGACAATAAATCATCCTTTAATGTATTTAATTCACTTGGAAATTTACTAATGTTTTCCATTTGTGTACTATGGCTTTCTCTCAATTGTTGGAGACTTTCCTCTTGTTCATTTTCTTTCTCCTCCAACCACTGCTGTAGTCTCTCTTCTTGTTTCTTTTCTCATTCTTCTTGTTTCTTTTCCTTTTCCTCCAACAACTGCTGTAATCTCTCTTTTTGTTTCTTTTCTTTTTCCTCCAACAACTGATATAATCTCTCTTCTTGTTTATTTTCTTTTTCCTCCAACAACTGCTGTAATCTCTCTTCTTGTTTATTTTGTTGTTCGAGCTGCCACTGTTTCAGGTTTTCTTGCAACTTCTGTTGTCTCTCTTCTTGCTTCTTTTCTTGTTTATTTTGTCGTTCTTCTTGTTCTCTTGCTGTTCTTGTATTGCTGCCGTCAAATCTCCTAAGCTGTAGTTTGATTTACCACCTTTGGTTACATCTTCTTTTTTCTTTTTCTATCACGCCTCTGGCACCAATTTGTTACGTCTGTGGTCGTTTGTTAATACCCGTATAATTTCTTTCGGATGAAACTTTAGCGATACAAGTCCTTTCTTAAATAAAACTAGTTTATTCTTTTGCAATACAACTTTGCAATACACTTAATGTCCACAGTCCCTTTAACTTAAACAGACGCTGTAATTCACAACTATTTACACACTTTACTTACGGCTTGACTCGATTATCTGCCTCTATCTCCCTGTCTGCTATTCATTTATTGCCGCCACTTTATTTGCCGGCTTATATACTATAAAAGCGCGAGTCTAGCAAACGCTCGAGCCTTCAGGAACGTTCGAGATACTCATTACGTGTTAACAGCGTCACTGACTTCCGCTGTCGTAACAATATGAAATAAAACAACGTTTCGCGACTGTTAACGTGGCATCATCAGGTACTGAGCACAACTAAACATAATAATTAAATATCATCTCAGAAGTTTAACTGTCATGTTCTTCAGCCGAATGGGCATTACCCACCAAAATTAAGAAACCATTCTACTATCTTAAAATAAACCCACAAATAAGTTAAGAACTCTGCAATTTGTCTGTGATTCTAACTCCACGTATATCATATATTTCTGCATTTATTTCCGGGAATTTTTAGCCACGGCTAAAGGGCTAATAGAATGACTCTAAGTTGTTTCATATACAAACTTTTAGCTCATAGCTTCGTCATCTCTTGACCGTTTTGAAATCTTATTACAGTTTTTGACTAAGGAGGTCAAACCGTGTTGACTGATGTATTTGACCACGCCCAAGGTCTCATAGATTAATTTACTTTAATGCTGCCTCAAATAATTTCAATTTGAGGGTAGGCTGGTAGAGGTATTGGTGAGTAATAAAATCGAATCGGGTGCACGTTCGCCCCACGCTAGGTATTGCTTTCGCACGCACACACATACACACAAGAAGCTAATATAAAGAAAGAAAAAAAGGTCTCGTAGATTAATTTACTCTAATACTGCCTAAAAAATGTCAAGTACCGCGGCTTTTGAGGATTCTTTCTTGTTTGAATTAATTTCGTGTTGGCAATATTTTCTTGTACGGATGTTTTGATTTGGATTATTACCCTGTTGGTACATTTTAAACTTACTGTTGCACCAAAAACTTCAAATGTTCTTTCACACCATTCGAAACACTATTTTAGTGAACAATATACATCAGATTTCTTTATGTAAATTAATTATCTGTGCTCATTTTACAGCATATTTCTGAGTATGCGCTAATTTTTAGCCATGTTAAAACTTCAATTCTTGGAATAATGTTAACACTTCACTGCTAATTATTCAATTGTAACAATAGTGTTGGTGATTTAAAATAAGCGTGAACAATTCATTATGAGGACATGTATAAATCATCAAACCCACTCAATCCACATTCATTGGTTCTCAGTAATTGGTGTGAAAAATGATATCATGATAATATTTTTGAGCTGAATAGCTATTTGTATTATAAACTCAAAGTAATACGCGAGTATAAGACAAAGACACCGTTAATGTCTTGCCTTCGGTGGTTGCCATTCTTATAGATCGAGACATAAATTTGTATGACGTGCGGCCAAAACATCCTGCAGGACACACTGCGTGACATTATTGTTTGTTTGTTTGTAATTAAGTACAAAATTACACAATGGGCTATCTGTGCTCGGCCCACCACAGGTATTGAAACCCGGATTCTGGCGTTGTAAGTCAGCAGACATGTCGCTGTGCTACTGGGGGTGTGTGCTATTAACAGGAGTGACAGTTAAGTGGTTTTTCTCTTTCTGTAGCTCGGACTGGTGTAATCCAAACTGTCACATATTTTCAATGGAGGTACATAAAGGATCCGTACTTCATGTACCAAATTTCAATGCAATACATTAAGGAGTACATGAGATATTAAATCTCCCATTTTTATTAGTATTTTTTTCATTTTTCTTTTCTTCACATCGAAAGTACAGAAACTTTATTTGCTAAAAAAACATACTTACCTTTTATGGATTTGTTTTGAAATTTACAACCTACAATTAGGTGTCAAATTTGGTTTAAATATATACCACATATGCAAAGTCATTCAACAAAAACCGCTCAAATTTGACCATGAGCTATCGGTCTGATACTTTTTATTACAGCTTCACCTAAGAGTAAAAGTGAACAGTTTTTTTTTTTTTCATTACGATTAAAAACGGCTAATTTAGAGCAAGAAAACTGTAGGGTGAAAGGACGAGAAAATACATAAGCATTAGTTAGGCCAAGCAAACTAGATTATCAGTTCCTAGCCCAAGTGGATGGTTATTATTTATTATTCATTGCCAACTTTTAAATACAAATTTGCTGAATTTTATGAAATTCTCCTAATTAAGGAGCGTTTAGCGTCACGTGATATTAGCATAAGCAATTTGCGTAAATAATGATGCTTGATACGGCTCTACCGAACGCTTGCGTGTGGTGACAAGAAACTGTTAATCCAGATTCTATGGCGTTACTATAACGGAAGCTGTTAATACTGTTTTAGATAGGAAAACTACCACCATATATTTTAAAGAAACTAGTTGTTTCTGTAAAGTATTGGTCTGTTCCGAGTAATAGGATTGCAATCCTAAAGCTAATGTTGGTAACAATCGCGTGTCATTTTCTTAATTGCTGTGGTTTGTTGGTGTGTATTGAGAAAAAGTCATGATATATAATCAAAAATATCTTAGTTGTGAAAAGAAGGTGCGGTCAAAAAAGGATTGAGCGTGCAACTTAACTGAATGAAATCAAATTTGGCGGCCAAAGTAGCTATACTTATAGCACCTTTTTGGCCGCACCTTTTTTTTTTTTACACCTAA
>NW_013666369.1:387943-415024 GCF_000517525.1 Limulus polyphemus | reverse complement strand
TTTTTTTTTTTTTTTAAAGCTTTCTTCAGCTTTTTCGCTTTGGTTGATTTTCCTAACGAACTGTGCCAGACAGATGATCTGCTGGTCGGAACTTGTTACACTGAATGGGAATGCAAAAATCTCGGAGGGAAAGACAGAGGCAGCTGTGCTGCAAAGTTTGGCGTATGTTGTGTGTGTAAGTTGCACTTACCTTTTTATATATTAATAGATAATTCAGTATTTGATTTTTAAGATTCTTTACGATAAGTTTTGCACTGAAATAGCTCAGTTTGTGTATTGTATCCATTATTCAATTTAGTGCCATTACATCCAATTTGACGAGGTTATAACAACATTGTCGAGCAGTTATTATAGATTATTTTATTTGTCATGCCTGATATAGCTTGGCGGTTACGGCGCTCAACTCGCAACCTGCGGGTCGCGGGTTCGAATCCTCGTCAACGAAAATTCTCGCCCTTTTAGCGGTAGGGACATTATAATGTTACATTTAATCCCACTATTCGCTAGTGAAAGAGTAGCCCACGACTTGATGGTGGGTGGTGTTGATTAGCTGTTTTTCCTTTAGTCTATTACTGCTAAATTAGGGACGGCTAGTGCAGATAGTCCTCGAGTAGCTTTGCCCCAAATTCATAATAAAACTAATTTCATTTGTCACAACCTGGTGGAATAAACCACAATACAATTAACTGTTTATTGAAATTTCAGGATATGTACTTTTTATTTTACAGGCGGCTTTACAAAACGTCTTAAAGCAAATCAATTAAATTCAAGTCTAAGCTCTGGTAACTTAAGGCCGATTTTAGAAAATGGCTTCATATAACCAATAGATGCAAAAGATAGCGTACCATGTTATTGGAAAAGATATTGCTATTTGCCACATAATCGCCCATAATGTTACAATATGACAAGGCCATCGTGGCAGATTATGGCTTGTAGCATTTCACGACATTAAAGAGCATAGGAGCTCAATGCATACGTATAATGTGCTGCCCTGCAGTTCCGAAACTCTCATTAAAATCCTGGTTAATGAATATAATGTCAGGTGTGTGACCTTGTTTTTCAATATGCTTCAGAGCTTGCGTGGATCGAGACATAACTTATTTTGAATGACTATACAAATATTCCATGGTAGTGCATTCGGTATATTAACCACATTGGACTTGAATTTGAGAAGCTGGGCTGAAATGTTTCACAATGCTACTAATACTGGGTTGAAATGTTTGACAATGCTACTAATTCTAGGTTGAAGTGTTTCACAATGCTACCAATACTTGGTTGAAGTGTTTGACAATGCTACTAATACTGGGTTGAAATGTTTCACAATGCTACTAATACTGGGTTGAAATGTTTTACAATGCTACTAAATACTGGGTTGAAATGTTTCACAATGCTACTAATACTGGGTTGAAATGTTTTACAATGCTACTAATACTGGGTTGAAATGTTTCACAATGCTACTAATACTGGGTTGAAATGTTTTACAATGCTACTAATACTTTATCGAACAACTATTGCTCTTGAAGATTCATAATCTGTTTTTCCATGTGACATGGTGACTCCAACTGACTGATTCTGACACAATTTATAAACCATTTATAGCAATGCTACATGTTATTCGTATGCAAATTCACGAGGGGGATGTCTTCATTTCTCTCTTAAACTTGTTAAATGATCATCATAGTCAACTGTGTGAAAATTTTGGTCATTCATTCCTATTGAATATAGAGCTAGGAGAAAACCAAAGCCTAATATTTTAAAACGTCGTGTTTTTACCCGTATATTCTTGTTTTCGTTTTTAATTTCAAACAGTCTGGACAAAACAACTGCATCACAAACACGGGACAGGCAAAAACTACATTGTAAGAATAGAAAAATTATCATAGTAAGAGAGAGATATCTGCAGATGCTCAAGCCCATGAAATTCACATCTAATAGTTGAAAACTACTCTTGACCATCTGCAACCAGCTGTGGGAAAGAGACAAAAACAAACAAACAACAACAACAAAAAAAACAAAAAAACACGAAAGATAAATAAGAATAAAAACAAGTAAATGAAACATAGAGTGCTAGGTGCAATAAACTTGTGTCCTAAAGTTGACACCCTAGTTACACCCCATACTGGTCACATCTATGTATAGATAGCAAAAGGGTAATTAGTTAATGTATAGCATTATTCGAATTTGAAGGCAAATTTCACTTTTATTTCTTTTAATAGTGGTATTGATCGACCATGACAACTTGTAGTCCATGTAAATAAACATTACTTAATATAACTCGCGTAGAACTTGAACAATTTACGAAAGAATTATCATTCATCTGTTACAGTTGAGGTGAGTTGCGGTGATGTAGTTCGGCATAATAACTCAATAATCCTAAGCCCCAGCTACCCTTCTACTTTCACTGATACTCGCCGCTGTGACGTCACCATTAAGAAACTGCCTAACATCTGTCAGGTTCGACTAGATTTCGTAAAGATGACCCTCGCCCAACCTAGTAACACTGCATGTGTTAATGACCAGTTTTTTGTTCCTGGCTTCCTGAACATTCCGATAATCTGTGGCGAAAACAGTGGACAACATAGTAAGTACAAGAACAATTAATATAAACGTGTGAAATTAAAATCTAACATAAATTTATTGTACTGTCGATGTTTCACGGATGTTCAATTTATTCTACTAGGGCACTCTATATAAGGATAGTTAGAACCTAAAGTTTAACGTAAGGCTCCATCTGCTTATAATTCTATATTTATTAAAATATTAATACTGTTGAAAAACAGTCAAGCTAACTAAATGGTTTTAATTTTTTTATTAAGTACAATATATATTTTGTTAAACATTATTTGTCCTTTACAGTTTATATCGACTTTACGGAAAACAACGAGCTTCCTTTAAGTTTCGTAACTGCTCGTGTTTCAGTGGAACGAGTATGGAACGTAAGGGTTGCATTTATTGGTTGCGACAGTCCTGAACGTGGTGAGGCTATAGAAAATACTTATATTTGTGTTACATAAGGGTATGATATATAAAACTATCATTATTACCTTTCTGTCCGTAAAGCCACATTAACATTCTATAGCTTACTGATAATATCTAAAAATATTTTAAAAAGAGAATGAAATATTAACTGACACAGATACTAAACTTATTTGTGTTATTATTGTTAACTGGAAAAAAGGATTGACGCAATAAATATATTTACACTAAAAACTAGCTAGATTGACAGAATTTGATAAGTTACTTTTCAAATGTTGATAAACAGAAATGAACAACTATTTTTTACAAACTTTGGAGATATTTAGTATTTAATTTAACAAAGATAGTGCAGAAATGATTTTAATTCACAAGAAATCTTTAAATAAATTACTATAAAGATAGCTTCTAAACAAAAAATAAAGAAAGATATACTAAACGAAATTAAAATTTAGATATGGAAAAATTATAAACATGTTTAAAACTAATAAACGAAATTGAGATTTATCCTATATCGATCGAAACGCTCCCAGTGGCTTAGAGGCAAGTTTGAAGGCTTATAACGCTAAAAAAGCGGGTTTAGATACCCGTGGTAGGCATAGCACAGACAGGCCATTCTGTAGCTTTATGCTTAATTACAAACATACTTGTATTGATAAGCATATCTAGACTTGTATATATGGATTTTGCTTTAATGAGTAGCTGTACCATTGCAAAATAATATGATTTATGTAATAATAATAATACTCTTGAATAGTGTAGAATGTCTGGAATTTACGTTTTACTAGCTTGTTATGATACAGACGATGAATCCAAGCCGTAACCAGATCTTAAGGTTACAGTATCTTATATATACAAGGTTCTTTTTTTTTAGCAGTGGCATAGCGGCTTATAGAATGGCACCGAGTTTTTCATGTATAAACTTTTAGCTCATAGTTCCGTCATCTCCTGACCGATTTGAGATCTAATTACAGTTTTGGACTCGAGAGGTCAAACCCTTTCCAGTGATGTATCTTACCACGCCCAAGGTCTCATAGATTAGTTTACTCTAATCTTGCCTAAAAGAATTTCAATTTGAGGGTAGGCTGGTAGAGATCCTGATGAGTAATAAAATCGAATCGGGTACACGCGCGCCCCACGCTTGGTATTGCTTTCGCACGCACACACAAGAAGCTAATATCAAAAAAGAAAAAAAGGTCTCGCAGATTAATTTACTCCAATCCTGCCTAAAAGAATTTCAAGCTCCGCGGCTATTGAGGATTCCTTCTTGTTTAACTACTACATTATATAAGGTTCATTGTTGTTTTTTAAAACTAGTATGTTACAAAAGGCTCATCGTTTGTTTGTCTTTTTAGCTAGTATTTTATATAAGGTTCTACATATATAAAATATGTCTAAACGGTGGACGTTATCAGAATTAGAAAACAGTACTTTGTATGGCTGGCATGGACAGGTGGTTAGTGTGCCCGACTCGCAATCTGCGGGTCGTGGGCTGGAATCCCTGTCCCACCAAACATGCTCGCTCTTTCAGCCGTGAGGGCGTTATAAGTCACGGTCAGTCCCACTATTCGTTGGTAAAAGAGTAGCCCAACAGTTGGCGTTAGCCTTTCCTCTAATCTTTCGCTGCTAAATTAGGGACGGGTAGCGCAGATAACCCTCTTGGAGCTTTGCGCGAATTTGAAAAACAGACAGTACTTTGTAGTAGAGTTTTTTGCTAGGGATTTGAAATAAGATAACTTTAATTAATTAGTACAATGTAAAGTTAATTTTCTTGAGCATGATAGATTAAGTAATGGTAAAAATGAGTTTCATTTTAATGAATTGTTTATTATAACATATTCTAAAGCCAGATATATACTAATTGCTTCTACATTCTTATTTCTCTCAAGCTCCTGGTGGATGTTTGCAGTATTACAAAGGAACGAAAGGTTATGTGTCAAGCTTTAACTTTGAGTCCACACTCGAAAACATTCCTCGCCACTTGAGTGACCAAAACTATGCCATATGTATACAGCCAAATCCAGGATTTTGTCATATCCGCTGGACACCAGAAAGTTTCGAGCTAACCGGGTCGGATGGCACGGCCATGCGAGGAGAACCGTGTCAGTTCGACTGGGTCTCCATCCCAAATGCCTACAAAGAAGGTGGAACTCTCAGCTTCGATCGATTCTGTGGCACACGACTTAATACGATTAAAAAATCCCCTGAGAGTGTTTCTCTAATAAGTGAGTCTAAATTTAGTTTTAGGATTTCACTAATTAGTGAAAATGCTTCTGTAAAGTAATTGTTTGGTACCTTCAGTAACTTATTTTTAGTGATTGAATATTAGGATGGCCGATATTTATGGTTCACCAAAGCGAATGTTGGTAACGCTCAAATTGCATCAGTGGTTAGGATGCCCAAACCTCAAGCGGAAGTCATGCGTTCAAATATCAGTATATTTGGAGTTTTTTAATAATCTTTTTTTTTAATATGTGATCATGTTTAGAACAAGCTCTTTTAATATCTTGAAAAAAAGACAAGTACCATGATACTTTATATTAATATTTGTTAACATTGGATTTCAAATACTGGATGTCAAAGTGTGCCAGTTGTTACAACGCTCTACTCTCCAGTGGAAGTCTCTCATTCAAAGTCTGTGCGGGATTTGACATTATTTTTAAAAATAAATTATCATATTTACAGCAAGCTCTTTTAATACAGTTATAGAGTAAATCAGGGATCTGGGATATTGGTTAACATTTGAATTTAAAGATATCATGTTTACGGCATCGAACCACCTCAGATTTCCATTTCAATTGAGTACTTCTAATACCATCTATGAAATAATTCTAAACTAAAATTCCGAATAATAATAGTTCTGAAACAGTGCAAGAAATACGTTGCTTATCAAGAGAAAGAAAAAGTAGATGGATGGCATGACAAAATTTAAAAATCTTAGCAAAAATTAGGAACAGAGGGAAAATAACCGACGTGGTCAAATGAAGTTCCTGGAGAAACAAAACGAAAAAACAAATTGATGTTTTTCCCGTGAATTGAATGGTACATCAGCTAGTGCAGTTATAATCTCCATTTTCAACATGATTAGTATTTTTTTTTCAAAACCTTAAGTTTATTTATAAATATTATTTATTTCTACTACTTGCAACATTAGTGCCTTGTCTACTTTATTATTTCTTCTTCTTGTTGAATATAAAATAATAAGGTGTAGTTAAGGGCTGTTATGATAAGTGGCGTATAAATCCTTAGTTATGTAACATTTCCCTTTTATCTGGAGAGCCAAAAAAATATGGATGCATTCATGATACTTTAAAAATAGTATGTAATTCAAAGCATAAGAAGCCTTACAATCAATGGCACCCACTAAAAAAAAATAGGGATAAGTTGTGAAACTAAAATTAATTTCGTTTAAGATTACACATACGGACACAGGGTTGAGTACGTCATATTAAAACTATTTTCAATATGCAGGTCACATGAAAACCACAGGCATTATAAATTATCGGAAAAACAATGTGTGCTAAAACTACATTTTTTGCATTGTATGGTAGTTGGTGTGATGCCACCGAAAGTCTATCGGTTTTGGAAATGGTATGTAACAGCTCTTTCCAACGCAAAATACTCATATATTCAGATCATAAAAATGAGTTCAGATCAGGGATTTAGAATTTCCATAACGGGGATATCCCTTATACTTAATGCCATTGAAAAACAAAGGAACATGGATAAATTTGGGGAGGACAATTAAGAAGGAAACTGGGAACAACTCGTAACTATGGTAAGCAAAATGTGGCGTCTCTTAACAGGTGAGAATCAATAAAACAGAAAATACAGTGGCAAAAGCAGTTCACGTGCCCCAGACAACAGTTAACAGTATAATCATTGTGAAAACGCAGGTCACAGGGTATGGTGTCACCAAGGTACAGCTTCTAGTCATACCTCCCTTTCAACCTTTGTATACTTCAAGCAACTGGAGAACGAAATTTGTATTTATATTAATTCGTACGAAGATATAATTTTCAGGTCTCGTGTAGATTTCTGTACTATCCGATTGTTGAAATGGGCTCTGGGAAACTACCATACCCGTACACCAAAGAAGCTTTTAGGGAGTACTGTTGTGTTTCTGACAAGAAAGTCTTACGCAGAGTCTTTAGAATTGAGAATAACACTGCGCGACTATTGCCAAAATGCACGACCATCAGACAGAGTATGACTAGACGTGATAACATAAACTGTAATGACATTGGGAACCTTAAAATTACTTTAATACGATATACCTAACCTTTGTATTTAATGTTAATTTATTGTTTATCAGAAACCTACTCATCTCTCTGCACCATAAAGAATGATTGCCTTCTGTGTTCTAGCAGTTGTTTTGATGTGAAATTAATTACTTGATTAATCATCAGGGGCACTCGAAGATTAAGCAATCCTCCTTCACCCCGCTCATGGATTAGAGGTGTTGGGCTTGATATGAAGAATAGGTTGAATGAACAAAGTTAGATAGGCCGATCTCGGACAAATGGTCCTTTATGGATCTATAAATCCAATGACAAGAATTTGATGGGGGAAGAACATGAGTTCCCCTAGAAAACCTACTTTCACTGGTAATGCACTAATCCATTACCAGTGCTCGTTTACTGAGAAAACATAAATAAATAAGGGTGGCAAAGTGAAAGGCGAGGCTATCAAGAAATTAATGCTTCGATGGATTTTTGTGTCTGTGGATATTGGTGAAGAGTTTGTTTGTGTTCGGGAGGGATTTTGTCTTCTTGGTCGCTGGTAGGTTCATCAAAGCGAAGAAAGACGCATCATATAGGTCGTATGGCTGAGTGGGGTAATCGGAGGAGGTGTCGATAAATAGAGCATTGGGTGAGTATGACGAGGAGGGGACGGAAGGTGGGTCAGGCTTAAGGGACAGGAATGGTGTTAGATGAGACAGGAGACTTGTTGCAATTTTTCAGTGGTTTGAGATTGTACTAAGTCTATAGGTAGTGGCTGAGTCTGGGTTCCTTTCTTCCTTCTTCTTGTTGGTGTTATTTGAATTGACCTATCTTGTAGCTTGGTTTCAGTTGTAAGTGCAGTCTGGGTTTGTTAGTCTTTTGTTGATGGTTGATACAAACCTAGGATTGCAGTTTTCTGGAAAGAGGCAGATGTTGTCGGAGAATCTCGACCTGTGGGGTGTACCAGTTAGGGCAGGAGGTGGGTGAGGCTTTCGTGGGTAAGAATGAGGTCCGCTATTAGTTGAGATGCATTTACAACTTTTACAAAAAGTGAGGGTAATCCGTTTTTTTATGTGATTCAGTGAACTGCATGGATAGTTGAGTTGGTAGAAATTTTGAGAGCTTGTGGTAAATGGGGATTGGCAGGTGATGGGTGGGTTTGAAAACCAAGGGCAGCAGAGGTATCGTAAATCTTTCAGAATCCTGGATTGGAGGAAAATACCTCCCTTGTGGAGACGACGGGTGCATTCAGGAAATATGTGGGCTTGGGGCTTGTATCTATGGATGAAGTTGGCGATATCCCGTGGAGAGAAGTTGAGTGGTACTTCGTCGATAATTATCGGTGTTGGGTAAGGGACAGTTTGCTTGCTGGCAGGAAACATGGTAAAATATGATCATAAACTCAGGGATTGCGATTGCTTCGTGCACTGCTGTGTTTATTCTTGCCCATACCAATAGCCTTGATCAAAGCTCCCACTGTTACACATGAGGCCTCCACCAATAAGAAGATGACACCAGAACACAGGCTCATTCTTTCTTCAGCATTGCTTGTCTTCTGGCATGTTTTTTTTCATAAGATTTACCGGAAGTTTTGTCCTTGTTGTTTTAACTCTTCGTTACTGTTCATGTAGTTTTTCTTTCTTTAATTTTCTTGATTATGTGAAAAAAAACGATAGTAAGTTGAAAACTATTCAGCTGGAGCTTTCATTTGAATAATTTTCAGCTTGATTTTCTTTTAGCTGACTTTGTACTATAAGGATATATGTCACATTGCCTTCTCCCACTGTGTAATCCAAGATAAAGGTTTCTTCCAGCATCTTTCAAGGTATTCATTAGGTCAATACATCATTGTTATACCCGAGTCATTTTCTTTCTAACTGACAATGAAAAAATAAATGAATGAAAGACTTCCATCTTCTACACACACACACACACACACATTATATAAAGACAAAAAAAAACTACCACTGAAATATCAGTTTCGTGGATTATACCTTCATGTTCCCACTTATCTTACATGACTTTTCTGAGGTGTTGAACACGCCCACAGGAGTCTGGAGACTGCGCACATGATTGGTTCCATCTTGATCTCAGATCCAGGATTTCTGACCTCCTACATCTGTTACTTCAGCTGAGCCTGCCTCATCTTGTGGTTCACCACTGTTATTTCATGCCTTCTTTTGGTTCTTGTTCCCTCTTTCTGATGTGGATCAGGTAGTTCCACCTTTGTTCTTTACTTTTGGGATTCCACAGGTATGTGTCTTGTTTTCTCTTTCTCCAGTAATTTTTCTCTTGGCTAAATCTTGGACTCACTTGTAGCATGAGCTTTCTTCACCTGAATCATTTCTTTCAACTTAGGGAGCTTTTCTTTTCTTTTTCTTTCTCACCTTCTACTTGTTTTAATCTGTTACTCAACTTCTTTGTTCATTCTCATGCTTTACCTTCGTTTGGAGGCTTTCCATCATAACCCTATAAGCTTTACAAGGGAACTTGGACATATCTGGTTTCCAACTTGCACTCGGTTTTTCTTATATTTTGTCCCACCTACCTTGATTTGTTTGTTTCTGAGATTTTTTATCACGTTTCTTTACTGTTTGAATTTTGTCTCCCCCCAATCTCCTCACCAGAATCTCTCTTTTTTTGCACTTTTTCCTTGTGATGTGTTTTTTATTTTCTCTACATTGGCATCTCAGTTTAATGCAGCTTTTTTAGCAGTTACCTTTGCTTACTTTGTTTTTCTGTCCTTGGAACAAAGGGATCCACTAGGTTTTTAATGGTATACAGCCTCATGGGGTTGCAACCTATTCTGTTCCTTCTTCTCTTGTTATTGTTCATGGTCTCCTCCTCTTTGAAAGCTGACTGTCACATATCTTGGAGGTGATTTGATTTTGGTTCTAATCTTTTGCTAGCTCTGCTCTCCCACTTTATCTGGCGGACCCCATTTACTACAGCCTATTGGGTTCCTCAGGTACTTTCTCAATTTTTTTCTGTACCTCCACTCTCCTTCTCACATGTTTGAAATGACGTGAGACAATTTTACAACCCCAGTTTATAAATCCAATACAATGGGAGGTTTTTGGCTGGTTATCGGTCTTTCCCAATTGGCCCAATTTTGATGCTTTCTTGGTTCCTATAGGGCAGATTACTCACTTTCTGGTGGATAATTTCCCCAGTGGTGGGTGCCTCAGTTCAGGGTTTTGGACACTTTCTTCACATCGTGATTTGTCTGCCTACTTTATGCTTTTTTGGTTCATTTGGTCAAACATTAGATTTTAAGTCCTTTCCTTCGAGTTAGCTGTGATCCCATCTTTTTCCATTGGTTCCAGTGTGCTTTTACTTGAAAGTTATATTCTTGAGGCCTACTGTTTCCACTAATGTGTGGACATTTTACCTTTACTTGCCCCTTCCAATGTGACTTCCTTTGTTACAACCTCTCTTCTCCTTCAGCAGGCATTTCATTTGGAGTAGCTGGCTCATCTCACCCCACCCTGTATTTAATTCACTTGGGTTTTTTCCTTCATATGTGGGGCAGACTAAGCCTACTTTTTTGTCTTTTGACATAAAGTTGTTAATACTTGCACTCTCATATTTAATTCATCTCTTGTAAGAGTCTCTTTTAAATACTCTCCTTTCTCTTAAGTTCCTCATTCCTCTTGGATGTTCCAAGATATTTCCTCTTTAGTGGTTTCTGGACTGTAAATGCAGGTATCTCCACAAATACAATATTTTCCCTTTCACCTCACAGTCGCTTGCATCTGCTTGGAGCCATCCTAGGGTTAGAAGTCAGTCTGTTTGCTCCTTCCACTGAAATTTGTGGGTTTCCATATTTGTACTGAGTGTAACACAGGTAGCACTTTGTGTTGGTTTTGCACATGACATAATGTTCTGTCGCATCTATCTTGTTTTTTCATGGTCTATTCAGACACCTCCTTTGTTGTTTCTTCCTTCTCCCAACAGGGAGACACTCACTCCCAGGATCTCTGTTTTCATTGTTCTGGACTTTCTTTTTTGGGCTCATGATAACCACTTTTTGTGGTCTGTTTATCATGTCTCAAATGCTCAGGCCCCAAAGATGGATCTACTATCTTGTCTAGCCATGGGTCTTTACCGTATAGTGGGTTTCCAATCTCTGGTGGTTTAAGTAGATTTGCTTTCAATTTAAGCATCCTCTCATCACTGCCTTTGTACCTCCCCTTCACTCCTCACATCCTTTCATTTTTTATATAATCCGAGGCCCTACAGCTCTGTGTCTGGTGTGGTTCTACCTTTTTATATTCTTCAAACTTATTTCTTTCTCTTCTCCCTTGTGAAAGTTGTCACTTTTGTCTTGACCTCCTCTCATACTATTTACTATAGCAACAGGTTCCGATTCTACCCTGAATCCACTTGTGAAAAAAATACGACAGGTGTATGCTTGCCCTCATACTTAATGTCTTTCATCGTCATAAATTGCGTAGTCTCTCAGTGTAAGACATAATTTCAGATGCTTGTTCTTGATAACAACCTCTCCAATTTTTTTAGTGGAGTATGGGAGAACTCTTGCTTCTCCAATCCTAAGCTACTAGGGAAATTGATATGAAGAGTTCCTCATCAGGTGGTGCAATCTCACTTGTACAGGATCTGATTATAGTAGTGAGTATCTAACATATTTCTCCTACATAGAATAGCCCGACTTATATACCTAGCCATACTACACACACTCGTGCTCAGCTACCCAGTTGTGAGATAATGGCAGTTCAGCAATTGTACCTTCTGTTCACCTTAGTGACACTTTAGCGTCATGACAACAATTGTTGTGATACTTTTTGTTGTTGTTCTACCTACTCTCCTAACAATGAATGTCACAATAACATTGGGTGAAGAATATTCTCTGCTTGAAATAGATGCAGTCTCCCACTAAGAGCTGCCACACTAGGCAATACTGCCTCAAGGATATCAAACTCCATGGGTTCTCCATATCTGATGCTGTTTTCAGAAAGGAACTCATCTTTCTCTGCACTGCACCACCCCCTCAGCTATCGTAAATGATGGATTCTAGCTCTTTGTCGTGTAGAGAGGTGAAAAGCCTTTCTCAAGTTAACATTTGCCATACTTTAAAATGTATTTAAAATGTCTATATTCACACTTGGTATCGTCCACAATGAGTTAATGTTCAAATGGGAATTACTGTGCAGAGAGGATATGTCATCCTCTGGTAGAGGGTTACAATCTAATAATGACAACATTATAGGCTGGCACAATACATGTTAACATATATGTGGGTGGAAACTATTTAAGGTTAGTGGCATGTGCAGGAATTTACATAGCAGCGCAAACAAGGTAATAACTCTTTTTGCGGTGCAAAAAGGTGAGTATCTTTGTGAAATACATTTTCAGGTGAGAAAAATGTTCACTCTCAACAAATTTACTCGGCATGCCACTTATTAATTTTCTAAAGTAAAATTTGATCTTCACAAACTCATCATACAAGTCCAAATGTAACGCTAATTATTGTGGTCTTTCACGTAAATCAAGTGCAAATTATCCTTTTGTGGTTTTGAATGTTCTTCATTCACTCACTGAAACATTGCATTTCTCTGACCCACCACCCATTGGTTGCTCAACGGTAAGTTTCATTACTTGAAATGTTAAATTTGGGGTTCAATTCCTGCGATGGGTGAAGTGCAGAGATCCCTTTGCATTTAAACAAACAAATATACCTGTAGCTCATTTGCCTGGTTTTGCGTATCGCTGAAGCTAGACACACCTCATGTCAATATTAATGATATAACTCATACAAAACAAAAAGAGTATCATATATTTTCAGTTATTTTACTAATATTAGTAGTACAATTTCCTATTCGTGTTCAAACTTCTTATTTTACTTTCAAGATCTGTTTTGAACTGATGTTTTGGGAATTGGCAAATGTGTAGGAGTGTCCATGCTGATAATCCGTGCATCTTCATTTCTTCACAGCTGCTTGAGAAAGTACAGGAAGTGTAACCAGTAAATTGTGAACGATAGTTAGTTCTCCGTGATAACAAGAAGTTTGATTTTGAAAGATAATATTAAAATGTTGCAGGTGTAATAGTCATGTCCAGTGTATTGAAAGATGGGAATAAGATAATAAAGGGGCTGTCAAACAAAAAATTAGTAAAGTAATTTAAAAGATCTTAAATAATTATACGAAGTGCATTGCTTTAATATGATAACATCTAGGGAATCTTTTGTCTAAGGGAATTTTTACAAGTTTTTGAATGACCGTTTGGTAGAGTTTGAACACAGAGATAACAGATAATCGAATTAGCAAATATGCTGGAAAGTGAATTTTTATCTAAGTGATTAACGTATGGTTGTCCAAATTAAACTCTGTCTATTCCATGTCGAGGAATAGATATTTTAGGCTTGGTTCTTTAACATTTAAGCATTATGATCATAATTTCATTGGATGTTCTTGCCACTTGGTAATATTCAATATCCTGTTGTAATCTCCATGGTAATGAGGGAGGTGGAACATTAAAAATATGTTGTTGACCTTCGCCTCGGTTAGTTTCTGATTGAAGCAACAACACCTGCTTAACAAACGCAACCGATTGTAATTGGACTGCTTTATCAGCTGCGTTCTTTTAGTTGAAAAGTGGAGAAGTTACTCTAGAGGTAAAAAATATCAACAAAACTGAGAAACTACTTAAGTTAAAGCTTTGGAGTTAAAAGATTAATGCTGCCGTGTAATGATATTTCGCTACATATAATAGTTGGTAAACTTCATGAGCAGATTTATTTTATACATATCGTGTAAGGTACTTCACTTGTAAAATATGAGTGTGTGAACACTCTATTTTAATTTCAAAGATATGGACATATCACATCCAACTGTTAAACGTGTGGGGACATTACTCTCGTGTTGAGCGATTTCTTCTTCAGGTGAATCCACAAAGCTAAATTTGATCGGTGTAACAAACGTCTAGAAGCTAGGAATTTAGGACATACTAAGGTCGTGTACAACATTACTACTGCTGAAACGAGAAAATTTATCTATCCTCCCTCCTCGTGTGGTTGGTGAAAGTTTATATATCAATATACTCTTCCAAACTTACATAAAGCGAAAAGGTAAGTGGGTTTCTAACTGAGGATTTCTTTTTTGCTTCTATTTAATTCAAATGTGTTGTTGTCACCAACTGTAAACTTGTTCTCAAAATGTTTTGATGTTGCCTATACCTTTTCATTTAATGGGCCTCTGAATATTGCTGTTTGAGGATAACTCTGGACAGTAAATTAACTGTTGTGTTGTTGTTGTATCTTGAATTTTTCAGTTTATTTAACTTTGTTGCATGCTGTTTTGAACCCCCTCTGGGAGTATTAATCTTTCCAATATCTTCCTCTACTGAGCTACCCATTCTGCTGCCCTGCGCATATATTTGGACACCACAATATATTACTTAACTTTTTCTTTGCCAATTGTGGCTAGTGAACAATATTCCTGCTCGATCTCGTTTAGCTTCTCCTTGCAAAAAATTATGTTTTACCTGCATCATTTTAATTCCACGTTTAAATTTCCAGTTGTGTTATTTGTATCAGTGCGAGGTTCAAATGGTGCTGAACCGCTGATTTGTTGTGTGAATAAGCGGAAGGGCGTAAATTACACGAAAAATGAAAAAAAAAATAATATTAAAGAAATCGCGATTGTACATGACTGAGACCTATACTTACTGAAAACATTTGTGCCGGTATATATTGTTAACTTTATAATGCCTTCCTTCAGTATTTTCACAATATTGTATATCTGTATCAACTTTTAAAAAGTGATAATATAGTTTAATTCAAACTATGTCAATTTTTAAGGTGTTACTGTAATCCACTTCAGCTAAATTTATAGTTCTTTTGGTAATGTTACAAAATATAGAAGAATGTGATTTCTTTATCAGTATGTATCGTACAATACTTTCCGTTGGGTTGCTGAAGTGTTATATTTCTCATACTGCACATAATTTAGTATGCATACAGTTCTGTGCGATTATTTCTTAATTTCGAATATGCTCATTCTTTTACCCATGGTGCCATTACAATGTGACGGTTAATCCCACTTTTCATTGGTAATGAGTAATCCAAGATTTGGCAGTGGGTGGTGTTGACTAGCTGCCTTCCCTCTAAACTATCACTTCAAAATTAAGAACAGATAGTGCAGATGGTTTATCGCAAAAAACAAGCAGAAACTATTGGATAGCGTATTTGGATTTTGAATCTGAGAATTCGGGGTTTGTAAACCGTTGATGCTGAAATCCACATTTTGAAGTCTCGGGCGCGCTATTAAAGTGACTATGAAATCCCAATAATCGGTCAAGCAAGACTAACCCAAGATTTTGCGATGGGTGATGTTGACTAGCTTACCTTTCCTCTTGCATATCAGCCTAAAATTAGAGATGACTATGCGCAGATAGCTTTTTGTATAGCTTTGCGTGAAAATTCTAAAACCAACATGCAAACACTTGAGGCGACTTCCAACAATAAATACACGTTATCTTAAGTTATAAGTTACATATCGTTTGAAGCCCTTGTAAAAATAATAATAATAATAAATCTTATGGTTATAATATACTTTGACGTTATAAGCTTGAGTAGAAATTATACTTAATGTATTTTGCTAGTGGCTGGGGGGGGGATCAAGCCCTTGCCTTTCTGCTCTTATGTTCCCAAAGTGCCCTTTTTCAGTCATAAGCATTGATCATAACTTCTAACTGACACTTCTGATACCATACCTTACTTGCTGCGAGTTATTAGGGAAGAAACTATCTCAACTTTAAAATGAATGGGACACAGGGACTTGTAGGACTTTACAGAAAAGAAATAATAATTGTAATATCCTATTAAGTGTTAATGCGTAAGAATTCAGAGTATCTGTTAGCTTCTTATGGCTTTTTATTCTATGTTTACTAGAGGCGACCCACAGTCTTCTTAGTCTTCCCTAATAACTCCTCTCCCCAAAAGTCTTACTTTATGATGCTTGAAAAGTGCCCTTTTTTGTCAATGAGCCCCTGCCCTTTTAGTGCCCTCTGTACTTATTGTTTTGAGGAGTATCTTTCATCATCTAAAATCTCTTCCTCTTGGCCACATGTAAGATTTTATGTACATATGTAATGTATTGTCATTGTTTTTCTCTGACAAACAACTGTTACATAACAGTTCTGATCTTTCACAGATTTTTTAGTGAAGTTTGTAAGTTCTCGCTGTGGTGATCTTGTGATGTGGTTTTTCATTTGAGGTGATTTTTTTTGCGCTTGCTCTATTGTTTTTTTTTTTTCTATCAAGACAAAAAAATAGTTTTTTTCCCACTTTATGTTAAAGTACATTAATCTTATTGTATCATCCTAAAGTTATAAGAACTGGGAAACTGTACTTTATTAAATTTGATAAAAAGGTTAAATTTAAAAAAAAATTACAGGTAAGTAGCAAATAATAAGAACATTTTACCGAAGTTTGAAAACGTAATGGAGAAAATGTTTACAGTTCACAACCTTGATAACTTTAATAGTAGCAACTTTTTAATTTGCAAATCATGAATAATGGCCCTGGAACCATGACTTGTAATAAAATTGTATTTTAAAACTACAAGTATTTAAAGATTATTTATAAAATTTAATGTGATCGAAAAGGAAAAATAAAATCCATAAATAAACAGGTAATATAAAGTATTGAATTGCTAATAACTAAAACTTGGAATCCTAAACATAATGATATTGATTGGCACGTTTATCCTGACGTTCTTCGACAAGCAGTGAACTAAGAATTTAGTAGCTTCTAATTCTTAATAACTTGATAGTTTTGGTTTCAAATGTAAATCTCTTATTCTAATATTTCCTATAAATTGTAATGTTTCTATATATTTAATTTGTAAACTTCGAGCACAAACCATTGTTAGTCATGCAGTAAATAATTAGGAGTATTAAATATTAAGATTATTGATATTTTTGTTTTCTACAATAATTAGTTTTATATTCCATGATAATTTTTACTGTTAACTGTAAGCCTTACTTACATGTACAGCTGACCTTGATGTACATAACACACAGAATTATAACATTTAATTTTGTAACCTACTTCCGTTTCCTGTAAAATATTTATTCTCCCAAGAATCTTTTACATTGTATTTGCTGTATTACGTAAAAACGTATTTGTAAGTTTAGAAGATGTTTTTTTTTATTTTTTATTCTTCAAGGTGCTACGATGCCCTTCACGTTACGTTTTGTAACAAACGCTAAAGAACTTCCGCAGAGCAAGAACAGAGGCTTTAAAATGAAGTATGAACAACTACCCTGTGTTGTGTAGGGAAAACATAAAACAGGTATTCATACTGTGCACTCTACCAGAAAAGTATTGAAGTCGACAATTTTGAAAAATACAGGTTTTTATTACACCATTTCCTATGTAGCATTACACTAGTGATGATTTTTTAATTTTGATACTTAGAAATTTGTTAAAGACAATTACTTCATGTTAATCAATAATTCACTAATGAAGCAAAAAACAATTCCCAAACAAATGTATAGTTGTATGTAATTCATTTCTCTTTGACCTGAACAACGCATAATGGTTATACTACTTAACCTTCATTACTTTCTTGAAAAAGAAAAAAAGTTGTTTAGTATGGTATTCTCACGTTCATTAATTACCTAATAGTAAAAAGAGCGCTGTAAATAACTGGAGGTTTGATTAGCAAATGTATAAAAAAAAGCTGGCAAAAAATAAAAATTTCAAATGATTGTTGAAGAAACAAAAATCAAAGACAATGTAAAATACAGTAAAACTTAGTCTTTATTTATTCCAACAGAAGTGAAGGACAAGTACATGAAGTGGGAGTGAGCACTTCATTCTGTTGAAAGATTTTACCACAAGGAATTCTGGATCAAGACTGATAGAATATAACTATATATATACCTAAAACGGGAGCTATTCACGTTATCGCATAGGCGGAAACAAGGATATAGCCTCCAAATATATCTAAACATAAATACGATGATGTTGCTAGAGAAATTAGATAAGATTAAACTGGCTCAAGAAAACCCAGATATATTCAAGTGAGACATATTATTCTAACTGTTTAATTAGTACACAACTTTGGTAAGTAGTGCACAAGGCAGATTTCAATGTGTTATAAAAGTGAATATACCTTAAACTTTGGGAAATTGTGGAAAATAATTTACCGTTCTAAGCTAAGAAAGAAGGGAAAATATGGTACCTCAAGGAACCGCACCCTACCTTCCCCTTTTTTCAGGAAGTTTTAAGCTGCCTCTTACCTTAAAGTTTAAAGTCCAACGAAATATTCATACAAAATCAAAAATTGTAGATCCATCATATCATTGTGCATAAAATATTTTCAAAAAGTATAAAGAACAAAATAAAGCCACATAATTATAAAGTAATATAGTATCACTTTATAAACGTATTTGTTGTAGAACATGCTGAAAATACGGAGGCAAATATCCAAGTCGTCGAAAATGAAATGAAAAGTCATATGTGGGGTTTATTGTGTATGAATATTACAACATGAAGATGAATTGATTGTTTGTAGTTAAGCTCCAAGCTACACAATGGGCTGTTTTTGCTCTGCCCACCACGAGTATCGAAACCCAGTTTCTAGTGTTGTAAGTCCGATGAAGATGAATGTAACCATCTTGGTTACCAAAGATGAAAGGTAATATCATATAATGCTCACAAAGTGCACAAATGAAAATTATAGTAAACATTACACTCACTGAGGAATGGTAAATTATAATATTTTAAATTCTGGTTTTGGGTTGAGTCGGATTCTCACACACGACAAAAACACTAAGGACTCGTAAAATACCGAAGATTCGAGTAATGTGACGTCAGCAATATTAATAAAGCCTAGACAAATGTGACTACACAAACTAATAATAATATAAAATCTACTTGTTGAACTTACTAAAAATGAAAGGTCTAAAGTTAGATAGGTGAAAGGTAATGTCATGTTATCAGAGATCAATTCTTAATAAGTTGATCACGGACAACGAAGATATACACCGTTCAGTATCGTTACAGTCGCTAACAAAGAAGGCTAATGTTTTAAACGATTGTTGATTTTTCACAGAGAACATTGATTATGAAGATACATATAACGTAAAGAATGGTAACGTTTTAAATTCGGCTAAGTCCATTTTTCAAATACTGAATTTTAAAGTTGAAAATTTAGTCAGCAAAATAACATATAACAAAAAGATTTGTACACCTTCATTTAGGTGGTATAACATATGGTAGAGTCAAATGCATGGCTTCTGTAGCAGAAAGATCTTTGGACAATAACAGGGACGTCCTTAGCATGTCTTAGAGCAAAACGTTAAATGATACAGTGGTGATCATGAGAGGAGACTGATTCCCTAGACAACATCAGGAAGGTCCTACATGTTAAAGGATTCTGTTCACAGAAGATATTGTCTACAAGCCCAAAGTCAGAGTTCAAATGTAAAGATGACCAGATCCTAATTATCCAAAAGTTCAACTGAGTGTGTAGAACTGAAAGGGTTCATAACATTCATTTAAAATCTTAAAGAAAGTACTAGTCAAACAACGAGTCTACAGGCGTAATTTGTACTCACACTCATAAAGGCTACAGGGGTCCTACACTGACGAGCTGACTCGGGTCAGGTACGTTGGCCTCACATTGACCTTTAGCTTTTTTCCAACATTTCTACTGCTTTCTCTCATAGACTTCATTTCATGTACAAATTGTGTGACAAGTATGGCATGAATTACAAGGCATCGCCATGTAGCTACTCATTCCATCCTATTACACTTATAACTAGCAGTTTCATGCCTTAAAACTGTATTTTGTAATGAGACAAAGTTAAGAAATTTTTAGATTGAACTGCTTGCTTATTAAAAATATCCCAAAAGTCATGTACCAGAAGTTATAGGGCTTCAGAATATTCAATTGTCAAGAAATGGCATGAAGCAAATGGACATTGCCAGAACAGTAAGGTACCCCCAGTGTACTGTATCCAGAATCCTGACACGTCATCAGACTACAGAAAACGTTGTTCCAGGAAAGTCTACTGGTAGACACCAAAAATTACTGCTCAAGATTATCGTGTTTTGATCAGGTTAAGCACATCAAGGTTGAAAGAAGTCTTGCAACACCTGATGGCAGGAATATGATGAACACATTAATTCCAGAATATCCAGAAAAATAGTAAATAGGAGACCAACTAATCAAGGTTATTTTGCAAGAAGGGCTATCTGCAAACCGATATTCACCAGAATGTACCACCATCACCATGTTACTTGGACAAGACAGTATTCCAACTTACAGTTAGTAGACTGGCGACATGTCATATTTTCAATTGAGTCCTGTTTCCAACTTCTTAAAGCTGGTGGTAGGTTTTGGGTTCGTCGTTTACCTGGAGAACAGATGAAGGAAGTCTGTCTGTCCCATAGAGAACACACAGGAGGTGGTGCAGTACATTTTGGGGCAGATAGTCAGCATGGCGGAAAAATTGCTCTTCATATCCTCCAGGGAAACGTCAATGGCGCCTACTACAAGAATCACATGGAGACGATATTTCTGCCATAACCTAAGGCGAGGTTTAGCAATAACTTAGTGTTTAAGGATGACAATGCCACTGTCCACAGTGCACGTATTCTACACAATTATCTCGACCAGGGGAACCTTACAAAATTGCCATGGCCAGCAAAGTCTCCATACTGTAATCCCATTGACAACCGTTGGGCAGAACTGAGCTGGAAAATAGCTAACCACGACCATAAACCAGCTATTGTAGCTGAGTTTCAGCGCCTTCTAATGATAAGTTGGGATAAAATAACGGTGGATTACATCAAAAACCTCATTGACAGCATGCCATGTCGCCTTGCAGAGGTTATTAAAGTAGAGAAAGACCAACCAAGTACAGAATGTTTAATATGAGCTAATATAAGCTAACAGACTCCATTTATATTATACATATTACATATGTAGATGTTTAATATACATATATGTATATATTTGTTATGAAATCTAAGCCATTGTTTGTGAATTTCATGCATTAATAACAATTCAAATAACAATTAGATATTTTTATTTAACACCCATCAAAATATACCTACATTGTGCTAGGGAAACATCAAATATAAATGTGCCAGAACCACAGTTTCAAATATGTTCTCAAAACTTCAGTCAAATTATATTTCCTTTTCCCACCGTAGTGCGAATCTTTACTTTTATTGTCATTTTTCATGAAACTTCCCTAACCTGTTGAATGCTTCAATGTTGAAACATTCTCTCAGTATTAATGTAAATTACAAGTTCACTGTGTGGTTGTTTTAGTCCCCCAGTGGAACAGTGGTAAGTCTTCGGATTTACAATGCTAAAATGTAGCTTTGCTATAAGAAAACACACACACACATTGTTTTTATATCTTTAAAATATTTAGGAAGGACTCAGTGTAATCTTTTCAACACTCGTACATCACTAGATGCACTTTTTGAACAAAAAGCCTTTTCACCAAGATTAAAATTTGTGCTGTCACTACTGTACTTCCACATCCTCAGAGAAGTTTATACTTCACTGTCAATGTTTAGTCTGGTATTTCTATCAGGAAGATCATTGTGTGGTCCAGTGAATTCCAGGTAATAAATTCCACAATGTACTTTCCACTCGGAAAATTCACTCATAAAACGTTGAACAATCCCACCCACATCATCATCTTGTTCAATAGTCGGGGCTATTTGTTGCTTCTTTCTCCAGAATCTTTGCATCTGGCTAATCATTAACAGTGAAATTAGTGTCGTCTTCCATTTATCCTCATTAGGTAGGTCATCTAGGCTCAGAATGGCATCCATTTCTTTGTCTCATCTGTCTTTTTCCCTATATTCCTAGTCATGCAAATGTATTAGGGCTCATTTGTGATATATGGACATACCTTATTGACGTTCTCCACGGGCTTTCGTACATTTTGCACCTGGAGTGTCTCATAAATTAGAGGAACAACCTGTCCAAATCTTAGTATGGACTGATCCAACTGAATCCAAGTTGCGTCTATGCTGTAGGCATGTACCACAATCATACCCAGTCATCACAGTGCAATTCACTCTCGTTTACTGTCATTTTGTCATCTTGCTGCTTTCCCTAGTTGTTGACGAACAAACTCATATACATTTGTGATTGTAGACCTCAACTACTACATACTCTTGGTGCACTGACAGAATTCCACCCTTGATTGTGGACTATATATGACATCCATAGAAAGTGAAACTTCCTGCTGAAACATGTGAAGGCTCAGCAAACATCCTTGGAACTTTCCATTGATCTGTATGCCATTATTACATATGGCAAGTGTTTGCCCCAGTTAGTCCCATTGGGTTTAACAAACGTCTCCAGCATCCATTCTGCCAAACCATCAAACTGGGGGTGATTAGGTGGAGTATAAGTTTAACTCTTTATACAACTTGGTGAAAATTTAGCAGCGTAACTTAGACCTTGGTCCAAGTGGATTTCTTCTAGTGCTCTAAACTGCATTATCGAGTCCTTAGTTAATGTGTCCACTACAATTGAGTTTAATATGCCAGTCAATGGATACACTTTGTGATGTAATCAATAACCACAAGTATGTAGCAATTACCCCTTGGAGTTTCTGCGAGTAGACCAACGATATCCAAATCTATTCTCTATAAAGGAGCAACAACAATTCGTTCTTGAAGTTTACCTTGTCTTGGCTGTTTTCCTCTGGGTCGCGCATACTGCACAGTGTTCATCCTCTCACTCAAAGCCAGAAAACCCCCATTAGTTGTTCACAAGTTTGTGTAAAACACTGGTATATAACACTTTTGTTATATTGTAGAATTCCATATCTTAAAGCTCTGAGGACCATTAGCTGCAACACTATTTGTTGGCGATTGGTAACAACAGTATAGCACACCTTATCGTACTTGTAACTGACCATTTATACGTGCCATAGTTTGCATGCATCCTTGCTTTGTTCTTCAACCTGTGTCGGATGAGTTTCACTGTGATGTATAGGAAGAAGTACCTATGCTAAATCTGGATCCTTCAGGTGATCTTCCCAGAGCTTCTGAAATATTAGCTTCACCATCCATCATTGTCAATCCTAGGATTGACCATTGTTATGGCCAACATAGTTGTGGTTTTAGCTTCCACACAATGTCCAGAGTCAGGACATTCAATGAAGGGGAAAGGTTTTACTTTCTTACTAGATAACCCATCTGTGGTTCTTTGTTGTGAGCCCACATAAGGAATTATGACAAAGTAATATTCTTGCAGTGTTGTTATCTAACATGTAATCATCCCCCCCCCAGATTTTTAAAGTTCATTAACTACTTCATTGAAGCATGGTATACTCAAATGGTGAAGTTCCTACCATATAAGTAGTGGCAAAATTGCTTCACAGATATGAAAACAGCAAACAGTTCCTTCTTTGTCAAGCAGTACTTACATTCAGGAGCTCTAAGCAGACGACTCGTGTATGCACACATGTGTTTCACTCTGTCCTGTAACTGTGACAATGCTGCTTCAGTTCCAGTATCACTGGTGTTAGTGTCTAGGAGTAACAATCCTGAGCATCCATTAATGTCAGTTTTAAGGATTGGAAAGCTTGGTCACACTCCTCACTTCAACTAAATTGTGCTTCCACTT
The DNA here is from genome assembly GCF_000517525.1 of Limulus polyphemus. Taxonomy (NCBI): domain Eukaryota; kingdom Metazoa; phylum Arthropoda; class Merostomata; order Xiphosura; family Limulidae; genus Limulus; species Limulus polyphemus. The sequence continues at coordinate 391,188 of NW_013666369.1, read as the reverse complement.
TCATGAAGGCTGACAAAGGTGCGGTTATTGTTGAGAATTTGGCCACATGTAATTGATAGCACAATGCAATGTCTGAGAAAATAATAGGCCTTTTATTTTGTTATTGATCTGGACCTCTCTCGCAGTGCTGCTGCCTTAGCTGGGTCAGTCAAGATTTCATTTCTTTTGACTATGTGGCTGAGAATTAATTTCAAGTCTGCTTTTTTTTAAGTGCTGAAATACCATTCTTAGGTTCTTAGATGCAACTTCAAAAATGTGAGCAAGCATCATCATATACATAAACCAGACATCTCTCCCATTGCAGTCCCTTGAGTGGAAGCTCTGTAAGCTTATTAAAGGTGGCTGATGCATTACACAAACTGAATGGCATGATACAAAATTCATACAAGCTATCTCTTGTGCTAAAAACAGTTTTTATTCTGCTTTTGTCATCCAGCTCGACCTACCAGTATCCAGAAGCCAGATCTAAGGGGTTAAACCAGCAGGAGCTTTCTGTCACGTCCAGATGCTCATTTGTTTCTGGTAACGGAAAGGCATAAATATGAGCTACCATGCTCACCTACCTGAAGTCCACACAAGAACCTTGGTGTACCTTTTTTCTTTTTGACAATTACTACAAGAACATCACACTGAAGGTTGTATAATGCTCCCTTACAACATTTGCCATATTTCAACACTGGCAACCTTTTTAGCACTCCAAAGAAGTTGGCGTGGCAATTGCTTGATCAGGTGAACATCATCTGCGTCTGTGGTGCTTAATGCTGAGTTACTGTTACTGAGTTACATAAATACATCAACAAATCATTGACACAAAGGATGGGACCCTACCATTACTCCTAGCCTTAGCCACTTCCACTTTGCTTACCATACCTATGATCATTCCAGCATCCAACTGGATAGCCGATCATCCATAATTACGGAGCAATACTATCGAGCAGATTACTGCTCACACTAGTGCTGTCCACCTTTTGCACAGGAATGTATTGAGTTCATGTATGGTCTCTATAACTGCATTACATGGTAGTGATGCACGAGACCTTGAAGAGGTCAACCATACGTGAATAAGGAGTTACTATCATTCCTTTTGCTACACACACTTATGCTGTGCACTGCTCCTGGGCTTAATCTGGGTGATATTGCATAACCTTGTCATGAAGAATCAGTTCATCTGTGCCACAGACAGAACTGACTGACAGACTTCGAAGTATATCCATATAAGTATATCTCAAGGATATCTATTCCAAACTCTAGGTCAGAAATGACTACTTTAATTCTTTAAATGCCACCTCCCAGATTAAGTCAGAGCTTTGCCTCTTCTCTAACATCCAGTTTGTCATCTTATACCAGAATAGAGTATATTTACTAGTCTCAGCAGTGACTTTACTTTAAGGGCTTGGAAGATCGTGACTTCCTCTAGGGTCCTAGCTGCTCCTGTGACAGCCAGGAACTCAACTTCATGCCATTTTACCCGTATCAAAATGTAAAAGGCCCCACCCAGTCCTGACAAAGCTAAGCTGACCACAATGCACTCTCAAATCGATGGTCAGGTGAGCTCCATTAGTTTTCTAGGGTATTAATCACAGCACCCACCACTTGTTGGTCATCTTGCACCTGCTGATCCAATGGATGAGTTTGATACCTTTGTGTTTGTTGTGCCTTGGCAAAATACTGACATTGCAGGCTTACAGTAGAAAATGGTCACTCTAATGTCCTTTTGGTACCATAAGGTATAGATAGTTCCCTTGTGAACGTCCCACAAAACAAAGCAGACCCTTTACTTTTCTGGCCTTGAATGACAATCAGGTAGAGATATCTGCTGTAGTAGCAAAGTTTCGCTTATTGATGGGACCTGTATAGTACTGCTCACTTATTGCAGGCCAGTGCAGTTGCTTTGCACTTCTTTCCTGTGAAGGTAGTTCATTGGCAACCTCTTATTTGTTTTTAGCATGTCATGGTGGAGGTAGTTGCTTCACACCTTTCGTCAGTAGTTGTTACTGCAGCTATACTTGCACGATTTCTATTCTCCAATGATTGACTTGAAGTTACTATCTGAAAGTGTGTTGCAATGGGCTTTGTTTCAGTAAGGGTGAAAATATCCCTCATCCCCAGGTATTCATGCATAGGTTCATTAGTTTTCAATGAAATTATATTTCAATATCTCCTCACGATCTGTGGAAGCCATTGCAGGGTATGCCTTTCCATACAAATGGTGCAGCTCGTCCGCATATTGGTGGACAGTTCCTCCTTGGCAGCTCTTTTTGAAGCTTTAAACTCAGCTCTGTAGATTGTTATATTTTATACATGGTCAAATCGATGTCGTAGTTCACAGATGACTGTTTCACAGTCTTCCTGTTACTCATTGTCCAGGTAATAAATAGCATCAAGTTGTGGACTACCTCAGCTCAGAAATAAGCATTGGACAGCCTACTCCTCAGTCCAGCTATTCGAGACTGTGACTTGCTTGGGTGCACCAGAAGGTAGCAGATCACTCTAAGTTCGCAGTTGCACGCTTATTGATGTCATAGACTGTAGCAAAAGTCCAATGTGCAGAGTGGGATTTGTCCTGGACTCGACACCTTTCCTATTCAGCCATCTTTTTCTGTGGCGTCAAACTCTCGCTCCTGTCTACTTCCACACTCCGAAAAAGCCTTTCTCTTCTCGAAAGCATTATTTTAAACTCTTTCCTGGAGATTAAGTTGTGGTCTGTATGCACTTGTCTCTCTTTTTCTCAGAAAATCTCACTGTAAATCACAATATAAATATTTCTTCTTTTTGTCTTACTTGTGGTATATTTACTTCAAACGGGTTTCCCGGGAAGTTTCTCTGATAAAAATACCTGCGATTAGCAGCAGGTTTGGCCCTTTGATTTAAGTAAACTTTTCATGTGAGAGTGTTCGAGCGATTTTTTCGAAGTTATTGTGAAAATATTGAAAATAAAAATATAAAATAAACAAAATCTTCATTTAAACATTTGTTTAACAACAACTAAAAGCTTGGAATAGTCTATTCTTTCATTGGGTGTGTGTCTGTAGGCCAGACTAGTTTCGAAACCTCACTACTATAAAGGCTTGATCTGGTCTGAAGTTTCATTCGGTGGTCGTGACCAGGGTCACTGATGAGGAGTGGAATTCTCCAAAACTAGTCTGGCCCAAAGACACGCCCCAATGAAAGAATAGACTATTCCAAGCTTTTACTTGTTGTCAAACAAATGTTTAAACAAATCAGTTCAACTATGTATCAACTGC
>NW_013666369.1:372751-387781 GCF_000517525.1 Limulus polyphemus | reverse complement strand
GGAATGCTACAAGTTCCTCAAATACCTATAGAATGATAGGTTTCTTTTTTGTGAGTGTAAAACACTTAAAAACACCATTTCGAAAATCTTCATTTATTTTAAACACAAAAACACTGAAAACCGAGCGCGTCTCCACATGTAACGATGAATAGTCTTCACTCCGAGTTGTTGTGATACCGTTAGAGTTGAAATTTTCCTTCCTGTGAGATGGATTACCTCAACACTAAAAATTTTGTTCTAAATTCGAAAGATCTACTTTCTACAACATTGGAAGCGAAACTGTTACAAAGAAAGGACTTAGATTTCAAAAGTTAGCCTGCTTTCTTTGTCCATTAGACAACGTCACGTCATGACGTTTATTTCCTGATAGCATTGGTCAACTATCAGATTCAGTTGACGTCATACTTTGTCAAATAAAGGATATTTCAGTCCTAAGTAGTTTTAATCCAAGCTCAAAATTCACTAAAATATTTTTGCGAGCAGAAAAAAATCATTTAACAAAAGAACAAATGGTTAGTGCGACTAGAATAAGGTACTGGCAGACACCTTGGGCCACTTGTTGCTACCATGACAGTGCAGAAACTAAACAATCAATAATATGAATAAAATTGTACCACTATAGGTGGTAGAGGACGTGGTATGTCTGCATACCACATCCATATTTTCCTAATTTGTACGGGTTTACGCTCGCAATGTTTCTTTCTTGTTTTCATTAAGCTTGCAAAGAAAACGAAATATTTTCTTTGATCAATTTAATTTTCTACAGTGTTACATAATGGTATGAGGGAAATTCGTGCAGTGTTTACTTTGGGAAATAGTCTGGTGGTCAAAGCGGTCGACTCGCAATCTGTTGGTCGTGAGATCCAAACCCAGTGTCGGGCATGCTCCTTCTTTCAATCGTAGAAGACGTTATCGTGTAACAGCCAACCCCATTATTCATTCCTAAAGAGCAGCTTAAAAGTTAGCGGTTGACTTCTCTTTGATCAGCAGTTCAAAATTTAGAATGGCGACAGATAGTCTTAGTAGCTTTATCATAAACAAAGTAACAAACATAAAGAAATATTTTGCTAGAAATAAAGAAGTTGTGTTTGTTAGTGATTAATAGATATATTTATAATGGTGCATTAAGATACTTGAATGTTTTTTTATGCTATAGGATTTCAAGGTATATACTTTTTGCCTGGCTAGCAAAATGCTGGTAAACAGTATTACTGATACTATTGTCGACAAGACCCGTAAAGTTCATACAAGCTTTAAACTTTCGGCAGAAAGTGAGATTTTTGAGCTTTTTCTATATACAACTTTTAATGATTACAATGTTGTAGCTAGATTTGTCTTTTCGGTGTTTTTAACACGTTTTGGCTCTTTATAAATTTGTCCATAATACCGTAGATACTGAGAACCAAAATCTATAAAATATTTGAAACCCACGATGTACTTGTCAATAGGTCAGTATGTCACGTTGTACATTTACTTTGTGATTGAGTCGTTGTTCACCGTATTTTACTAATAAATTGATAAATATATTTTGTCGATAATTATATGCACATTATCGATTTATTAATTACTGAATAAAGTATTTAATTTTCTGAAACTGAATTATATTCTTAATGAGTGGTAAAGTAAACCTAACCATCACACAGTCTTACTAAGCGTTTTTATGTATAATTTAAAGTTATGTGGTGTTATAGGCATTCGATTTCAAGTATAAGACCATTATTTTATTTAACACTGGAAATTGTTTTTAAGATCGCCTGAATGATCCCAGCGTGAGATGCGGATCAAGATTGAAATCACCTAATCCAAACTTAAGACATTGTTAGGACATTCGATCATGTTCAATGAATAATGTGAACAGACTGATACTGTAACAGTAAAATTAAGAGAGAAAAAATAAAAACACAGGAAGCACATTACAATGTTTGTTTGTTTCAGCTCAAAGCTAATCATTGGGATATCTGCGGTTTGTCCATGGCGGTGAATCGAACCTCGGATTTTAGCGATATAAGTCCGTAAACTTACCACTGACCCACCAAGGAACCTACGTTATGTACCGCAACGAAACTATTTATTATCTTGTACTTTATCATAAAAATCTAGCTCAAAACATCCCACATCTTTTCAACAGCCAGTTGTTGTTACTGACGAGTTAAAGCTAAAGGAAAATCACTAGGAAAAATATTACAGAGGTAAATAAACTAGGGATAAGATAATATATAAAACTTTACATTTAAATTGACTCTCCAGTTGCATCAATTGTCAACAATAAATCAAGATTGAAATATAATACATAAAGATGATAACTTGTATGCATTAGTCTGATTACAGGCCCGGCATGGCCAGGTGGTTAGGGCGCTCGAGGGTTGAGGGTAGCGGGTTTGAATCCCTATCACACCAAACATGCTCGCCTTTCAGCCGTGGGGGCGTTATAATGTGATGGTCAATCCCACTATTCGTTAGTAAAAGAGTAGCCCAAGAGTTGGGGGTGGGCGGTGATGACTAGTTGCCTTCCCTCTAGTCTTACTTACACTGCTAAATTAGGGACGGCTAGCGCAGATAGCCCTCGTGTAACTTTGCGCGAAATTCAAAACAAACCAAACTAGTCTGATTAAAAAACAAAAATTGCACTTAAGATTGCTGTAATAGAGAAATAATTGTATGGCCAATATTTCAAGCAAATGACCCCATGAAGGCTGTTTGACCGTAACATTGACCATATAACTCTTATTCTTGTAGAGCGATTTTAATCAATAATATAATGCTAACTTGTGTCTTTTGCCAATTGTACTAACTTAAATTAAAAAGAACAGTATTTATATAAATCATTTTCTATTTTTATTATAACCAGCATTGTACTATCATATATTCTTGATACTATAAAACTTAAACCAGAAAGAAATATATTTTCTTAGAAATTCTACAATGCCATGGTGACTGAACTTGTAGTTTTTATTTACACTTATCACAATAATGATACAGAAAGAACATTTAGGAAAAAAAAACATTATAAAATATATTACTAATGTAATTTCCACCTGTTCATTGTCTGGATAATAAGATGAGCTTAAGAATCACATCATAATTTATGTTGTATTTTATTTCAGCAAGATATACGTTATTAAAATTATGTTTTCGTGAATTCTATTACAATATTAACTTGCAATGTTCCAAATGAAAGAAGTATAGATTAGTCTTTTTGACTATTTTGAACCATATAAATATAGCTTAACTTTTCTTCATTCTCATTTGAATTTGTTATTAAGCTTTCCATAAACAATACAGTCATAAAATTTGTATAAAGTGATTGCTTTCTTATATTTTTATTACTCTGATTTTCCAACTTAAACAAGGTAATTAGAAAAAAAAATTAAATAGTTTCAAATGAAACTCAACTTTTCAAGAAACGTTTTAAGTCTTAAATTGGAATAATCCAGTTTGCACTGTTATAAATATAAAATCATTGTTTATCACCTCGGTGAGTCAGCTGTACGTTTACGGACTTACAATATTAGATTTCGAGGCTCGATTTTCTTAAAAACACAAACAAACAAATTATCATTTATAGAGCGTAGGTTGGCCCTGTAAGAGCTCTTGATTTCGAAGTTAGTGTGTCGGAGTGGCAATATTACAAAACATTCTCTGCACTTTAACCTCAGAGTGATCGCCAATCCTTTGAGTGGATGATGGGTGTTACTGACTGTTTCCTTCCCTTTGGTCACTAGTTTAAAATTACAGATTGCAGCAGATAGTCTTAGTAACTTTACCATAAATACAAAAGATTTATAATTTACACACTATAAGTATAGATAGTTTCTTCAAATTATTTTAAATATTAGATATGACAAGCTTTGGTTTTAAAGAATAGTTGACTCTTCGATAATAGTGTGTTCATAAATCATGCATTATGTTTAAAGCTAAACGTTTTGGAAAATTTTAATAACGTTTGTATCTACGTAGTCACCAGGTTCATTAATATATTGATACAGATTTGGAAGTAAGTATATCATTGATTATACTTTAAGGGTAAAATCTTCGGTTTTGTAATCACTAAAAGTATTACACGTTAATTTATGGTGTTTTAAATTATACGAAACTAAAGGAAGATCTTTAAAAAAGAAAAGAACCGCTCTAATTTCTTGGTCACGAAGGAAAGTTAATTCCAAATGATGAGTTAACAAATTTGTGTGTTGTTTCCAACAACGTTATTAAGTTTATTTTTTATGTATAAGTGTTTAAAATGACATACTGAAATATTATTTTTTCGCCTTACAATTAACTCTATGATATCAGTGTTTAGACTGCTATGAAAAATTTTATATCCTTAAAAAAGATGACCAATGAGAATCTCTCATTTATGCTCATTGTTATCGTACCTAATTTATCTATAGCGTTTTTGTTTTTTTTGCTATACATATGTAGCCTTTTATTTAAAGTTCACAAAATTGTTAAATTTGTTTTCTTTCGTTCAGAATATTAAGACATAATTATGTATCAGTTTCGCAATATAATTCATTAACATCAGAAAATATGAACATTTTAACTTTTAATGACTGTAGAAATCGCCACAGTATTTTAAAAAGAACTAAATTATTTTCAGAATGTCTGATTTGATTATTTGGTACCTTCATATTCAAATATTTCTTTTTCGTTCGGAACAACTTCCAGTAATATTAGAGTAACATTTTCTCAGTTCGAGGAGTCTTATAATCCTTTAGACTCATCATCAGACAAAGATAAATATAGATATTAAATGCAAACATCCATCGATATTGGAAATATGAACAAGTGATGTCGTTGGAATTTCATGTTTTAATGTCGGTTTTAGTTTCTCAAGTATCAAGCTTTCACGAATTCTGAATGCTCTTCATCCTCAGCTCGAAGAGCTTTCGATTCTTATAGTCTACTTACTGATATGAGAAATACACGTGAACAACTTACAGTCTGAGTAGGAGTGGCGTTGCTGAATTTGAATTATTTTATGCATGTTCAGCTTTGCTGTTGTAAAACTTTCACAAATGAAATGTACTTACAATTAGATGAGATTTTGACCCTTTGAGAGTTATTATCGGTCAAAGATAAATATAAGTATTTGATATAACCATTCATTAGTATCAGACGTACGAACAGATATGAGTTTCAGAAGTGGTGTTGTCAAATTTGAATAATGAAATATTTGCTTTATATTTGCAATTGTTAAACATTCACAAAATCTCAATTGCTCTTCGGTTTCAGCTCGATTGGTTATCGACCTTTTCAGAACTCGTCATCAGACAAATATAAGTTTACATATCAAGTGTAAGCATATAATCTGAAATTATCATTAATTTTAAATTAAGATCGACCTATGATAAGTGAAAAAGGAATTGTGGGACTTAAAAAACTCGTCTCACTCCCTCATAGATCATAGTTCATATCCTCAAAATAAAAATAAACTTTTAGCTTTTAATTTGGAACATCCTAAACCCAGTTGAGGTTTTGTGTTAAGTTCAACACTATGTCTGTTGCAGGCTCCGATCATGTTTCATCTCCTGTTTCATGAAATAATTGTATTATATTATATTGTATCTTGTGTGTAGAAGATAGATGTAGATATTTATGGATTCTTGTAACAAGCTTTTCTGATTGGTAAGTTGAAAAGTAGACGAATTCTGAATTTAATTTTGGTATTTTGACATAATTTCTTGCTAATCTTGTAATGTTCTGTCATTGTTTTATTGTTACTACTGTGCCTGCTGACCATATGCTGTTTAATTTCATTTTCAGTAAAACGTACCTTTATCTACTTTATGTTATATACAGTTGTCTTTTACCTGCTCAGTTCAATTTCGTTGTTTATTCCCATTTTAAAATAATCATCCTACAACAGTTCATTCACTAGACAACTATCTTTTCATCTTCAGTAAATAGTTTTTATTTCAACCACACACTATGCCTACTCTCTTTCGTTCTACCTATAACAAGTCACTACATCTATACTTTCACATACTACTCCCTGGAATCTGTATTTGTTGTGGAGATTAGATGACTGTAAGAATCATACTTAGAGTTTAGAAAGCGAGGACGTCAAACGTAATAACAATAATAAAATCATGAAGAATTAACCTTATCTGTTAGTAAAATATTATATAATGGATGAGTTAATCTAGGTGAAGATCACTTAAGGGAGCGAAGAAAATCAGCATAGCTATTATTAAGTACGGTAGCACTTAATAGTAGCACTAGCTTTCCGAATAATTCACGCGCGGAAAAAACACCCTATTGAATTCCTAAGCGAAAAACCAACCATTCAAAGTACTGGTTACAATATATTATGCTCATTTTTACTAATAATGTGCTAAAAAGGTCGCTGACATTTCCGGTATAACAATTCAAAATTCATTTTCATATACTACCTGCCTACCTGATCACGACAGCGGGGCTATCCCCTACACATTTCGGACTATCGCTACAAGATTTCTCCAGCTTACTTGACTGGTCTGTGGGTATCCGCTTTTGATATTCCAATACATATATATACAGATTTTTTTATAAATGGTGAACATATCATGCACATATATATCTTTTCAATCCAATTCAACGCAACAGATGGCGCTACATATTGATGGATAGATAGGTAATAGTTCGATGACGAGGAACCAACTTTGAGACTAATAATGGCTGGAGACGGCTTGAATGGGTAATGGGTAACTTATATTAAAGTTTTTCTTCATTACCCATTCAAGCCGTCTCCAGCCATTATTAGATAGGCAATAGTTTCTAAAGGTGAAAGTATATACTTTATACAGGTATAACATAAAAAGCAAACAAGAGTATTAAAAAATTATGACTTTTAAAATGAAGTAGGGATTCTGTTACAAAAAGTAATGAAACAAGAATTAAAACCACATTCATAACTTTATGAAATTTAATTCCTACCTTTGCAGCTTTATAAACGTATCTGTAGGCCAAAGTGAGGATTACATTTTATAAATTTGAGATTGTGGTTTTAATTCTTGTAAAAGTTAGAGACATCAGGGATATGACTGTATTGAAAGTTTATAGATGTTATGTCCATTGAATGGACATATAAGAACTGAATAAATAAATAAGAACAAAATTAAAATTTTAATGGAAGGTAGGGATCATTGGTTAGTCATAAAATTGCTATAAGTATCCAAAACAAAATAAATGGTGCAATAAAAGTACACAAACAAGTAAAGTGATACTAGTTGAATAGATTTTAATTAAAACGATTTTCAATCCCTACTTTGGATTGAAGATTTTACACTATGATATATATTTACGTTTCAAAATGCATATTTGAAAGTTACATGAACCATTTTTTTGGACAACCAGCATAGTGAGAAAAAAGTGGAATTATGAAAGTACAGCACTTTAGTGCAAATGGTCTCAAAAGTGAGAAAGTTCTTGTTTTTTATGTATGTATATTCTTTTATTTATTGTTATATATTTTATACAAAATAAACTAAAGTTGGCAAAAATTATAAACTTATTAGGTTATGTAAAACGTAAATGATAAATTTAATAAAAATTCGTTGTAATCATTTGATAGGGTATTTCATGTTATGTGGACATATGACTGTAATCTGACCATTTATTTACCCTAAGGTTCCACTCTGATATATGGTTTTCACATACTATAATAGGGGTATAGAGTACACCATAAAGCAATAAAACTAAAATAAAACAGATGTGAAAAGGTTATGAAAAGTAATCGTAATTGTATGTTACAATCTAGAGTCATTCTCGAAAAAGAAAGGTATTTTTGGTTTTATTTCATATTTTTTAATTTTCAATTTCACTGTAGATTGGAGATTTCATTACAATTAGTGTTAGGATGGCAAAATAAAAGTATAAAGTATAAAAGTTTATTAAACAAATCATGATATGCATTTACATAGTTCTACTCAAATGAATTATGAAAAAATTAGCATCAAAAGAAGTATTTTTATTCTAAGCATGAGAATCACCTTTAGATCATATTAACTCAGTTAGAACTTTGTAAGTTTACAGACAAGTCCTTAGTAAAAATACTATATTAAAATAATCAGACTTTTATGTAAAACAGACTTGTAATTTTTACTCAAAGCTTGCCAAATGTCGTGAAAATACACTTAATACACAAAGTTATATTCTGTATAGTTTTATGGTTACTTGATGGTTACAAGGTTGGTCAAATTGACTAAGCCTATATGTAGAGTTAACTAAATTTATAATTCAGATGGAAAAATAGAGCAACTCACCTAAAAGAGCCCCGACAGTATGTCCTCTAATGAAGCATTGGACTTCCAGTGGGCCATAATGGTTTGTCAAATGACCTCTCTTTCTCTTAGAAGAAAACTTCTGAGTTTTTGCCATTTCATCAAATATTACTCTAGCTGCATTGATGGTCTTTCCCGGGATCATGAGTTGCTGTTTTATGCATCAGGGTTTGTTGGGAAATGCTACCTTTTGCAGTGTCACTATAGTAGCCACTTTAAATAATATCCTTGATGGAGTTGTATGTTTAAATGCCCTTGTGCCAAATGACAAAGTCTGTAATCAAAGACGGATGAACTATTGTAAGTTTTCCACAGTGTTGCTTACTACTTCTGGGGCTTCCAGTGTGTGATGGTGGTGTAGGTAATGGGGTGGCTGCAGGAATAGCAGGGTTGGACCTGTCTTCCTGCTTGGTACAAAAACAGATGCAGGAAGCTCCAAATGAGGTGCATGGTCTTATGATCCTGCTAAAGGTGCAAACACACACACACACACCATAAAAATATTATTTTTTGCACAGCATCCTTCAACAAAGCACTTTATTTTCTTGCTCTGTTCTTATATACCTTTTTACTTCATTTCATCTGCTCCTTTACGTCAGTAAGAGGCCTTTTCTGACAATGTCATTGGTAGCTTATAGCTGGCATGCTGAATGTCGTGGACACATCTGAATACACTTTCCCAGTCATGTCAGATTTATCGAGCAATATGTCTTCATTCATTGGCTTCTATGACATAAAGGTAAGTCCACTTCTAAGCTTAGAAGACAGCACCATAAATCCCAAAGTATGGCTAAAATAAAAGAGAAAATATTCACCATTTTATTTCAGTGATTCAGACGAGTGTCTGGATTGCTTCAGGACACTAGAAAACACTACTGGCCGGTTCAAAAAATGAATACAGCCTCAAAGGTTAAAAAGTGGATCTTAAATAGGCAAAGGTCAAGATTGAAAATAAATGGTGAAAAGAAAACTGTTTGGTCAGAAAATTTCAGTTAAAGGTATGAGTTCAAGCTTGTAATGTCCTTGTTATTTTGTCCTGGAAAGCTCATTAGGACAAAGAGAAAGTTCAATATAAACCTGTGGTTGAACATGCTACTTCTGCTCAGGTGTATCTAGTCTATACAATATAGTTGACACAGGGATTTTTGTGTCTTGAGATCAACCAAAACCTTAGATGCCTCTGAGGTCGTAATTTACGTCACAAAGGCTTACCTACAGCTATCCTGTACTACATTTCCTCCACTTCCATCTGTTTGTTGAACAACAGAGCCCAAATACAGTAGGAAAGAAATGGGGAAGTAAGAATAGCCACACTATTGATCAAACACTAAGCGGGTTTCAAGCTGATTCCTTCAATTATCAGAATGCATTATCACCTATGTTTTCTGTAGCTTCGGTAAGCAATAAGTTAAATAAAGCAGAATAGCTACCCCTCTCATTAAGGTCTTACATTTTGCTTCCAGCATCACAGTCTACTTTTTCATACAGAATTGGGTTGTAGTAATTTATGATAGAAACAATATTCAGAAAACTCAGTTCTTGAAAATATTTTAACCTGCATGATTAATATATTTCTGCATATCAAATAAAACACAGGGTTACCACAAGTTTACATTCTCATACTTAGACATACTTAGACAGGCATTTTACAGGCTCATTTCAGACAACATGTAGATTGTCACCCAGCCCTTCATTGGCTTTTCTTAACACCACTGGGGAAAACATGCCTCGTCTCCATGGTTTTAATGTGTATATTTCCCTGGTAGACCTATATTCCACATTGAACAGAATAGTCTTACTTAATGGGGAAGTGGTTAAGATCTTGGGTTATGGAAGACCTTGGAATGTTGAGTGATGATATGCAGACCATGTCTCGTTAACAGGTCCTGCTAGACCCATGCTTGTTCTACGATCTTCAGTCATCTCGGCAACTTGCCTCTTGTCTTGGTGAGGGTCTTTCTGGCTCCAACCTTTATCCTCATGTAGAGGATGTACACAGTTTGTTGCTGGACAGTGTTGTAGATTACTTGAGTGGACTACATCAATCCATGGTATATCCCTCCCTACTCATAGGGTGACGGGGTACCTCTCTTCTTAGAGAGATTCCCATCTGCCCCACTAATTTCCATCATTGTGGAATGCTTGCTGTTTCACCGGTCAGTGACACAACTCATGGTGGTGGAGTTTATCCACCACTAGTGTATCCTGTCTCTGACCTGAGGAAGGCACCATCCAAGTGTGGGACTCTTATTCACTGGCTGGTATATTTCTAGGTATTCTATAGAGAATACCACACTGTGTCTAAGACAACCTAGCCTAACATCTGCCTTCCCTGTGATCTTCAATCACATGGGCTCCATCACTGAGACTAAGTCTCGAGAGAAAGAGTTCATAAGAAATTCTCAATGCTCCAGATGTCCTTCATTCCTTGATCTCCTGATTCTGTAACTGAAGAGAGTTGGAGGACAAAAACCTTAAAAACAGTGGTGAAAGTTATAGATTCAAGAGAAGGATTTCCAAAATCTGGCTACCTTATTTGACATTTGCTCTGTCTTAGTACATAGATCATCGTCCACCAGGCTGGAAGACCTTCATTATTTAGGAAAAGCCATATCTACAATGAGCCTCGTGTACTTGCTTGGTTCTTGCAAACCTTTCTCACCCTCTTGAGGGTACTCTACATATTGCAATCACAATATTCTTTGGTAATGGCACCAAAATTTCCCCTTTCTTTTCTACTTTGTGGTGTCTCACATATTGGCAGAAAATCAAAGGTTTGGGCTTGTTAATAAAAGAAAGTTCATGAATCTTGCACTTTGTAGTGTATTTTCCTTTGTGTCCGTGAAAAATGAATGTCTAATACTAAACAAGAGCTTTAGTAAAAGTTAAATAAAGAATATCAGCAGAAATCAAAAGATCACTGCTGAATAGTTAACTATATCAGCAAATACAAAAATATCTATGTGAGAGAGACAGGGGCTTTTATTGAAATTAACAAACAACTGAAACTACACACACACAAATCTGAGCTTTCCAGGCCAAGCATGAACTTAAATATACCAAAACAACTAGGACTCTTAGCACTCGAAAGCCAATGATTTGCATTAGTTACTTCAGTTAACTAGTGGCAGATGTGCAGGCTAAGAGTGTGACTGCATATAGCTAATATTTGATCTACCATATAAAATAATTCCTTTGTTCTTCTTTAAGAAGATCAATCAACCAGTAATTTAAACACAAAACTTTGCTTGGTACTTACAACAGGTTAGCTAGAAACTTGCATGAGCACCTTACTGCATCTGAAATGGGAAGGAATTTCAAAAACCATAGAATTCTAAATATTTTACTTGTTAACTAAAAGGGTAGAGAACATATAGTACGTCCCCATAATAGATAGTGTTCATCAGTTTTTTAGGACATTGCTAAACCACTGATGCAAATATTTGATTGTGGGTCCATAACTTGTTAAGGGTTTCTATTATACATAAAATATTAAATAAGACTACCATAAATATTGCAATTAATCCAAATACTTACTGCAAGAGCCAATTTTGTAGGTTTCATAGAAAATGATTAACTTTACCCAATGTTTTGATCAGTTCTTGATGCTATTGTATATCCATGTAAAACTGAATAAAATAATACTGCTAAATCTCTGAGCAACTGGGTCATGACAACATATGAAACAAAGAGAGTGAACACAAAATTATAAACGAAATAAACAATATTTTTATAACAGAAGTAAAACACAAACACTTTGTTGTGTTGTTTATTTACTTTTACTTACAGAAGACGATCACTTCTATAAATCCCCTATATACAACTTTTCAACTAAATCCATTTTCCTTAGGTCAAAAGAAACAAGAGCTTCTAGCAAATATCCATATGACTGGTCATACTCATTCAAACATAGATAAGGCCATAATTTCAAGATATCACCGAAATGATCACTGAAGGACCCTGCTGTTGCAATACTTGCACAACATACAGTATTGCACACAAAACAGGAATTACGTACTAGAAAAGAACATAAAAACAAATTTTGAAAATTTATAATATTAATAAAAGGATGTAGAAAACACATGATATGTACATATATACTGTTTGTGAGAAATACTGTTTGTTTCTCTTAGAGCAAAACCACATTGGGATATCTGCTGTGTCTACCATGGAGAATCGAACCCGAATTACAGCATTGTAAGTTCATAGACTTATTGCTGACCCACAAGGAGATAAAAATACTGCCAACATTTGAAACAGCTGTTAATTTCACCATTGCATAACTAGTTTAATATCCGTATATAGTAAAGTATATTCAGTTAATTGTTTTGAATTTCCATGCAAATGGTCTGCATATAGTTATGATATCTTTATAAACTGGATATTGAATTATCACAAACATGTGCTAATCATTTTGCTTAGGCAATGGCTATCCCATAGTAGCTTATAAAAATGTGAATATGTGTTTGTGTCCATTTCATGGGTTGAGTCAAGTGTATTTCAATGGGTGACACAGATGTATATTAAAGTTGAAATGAGTTGGTATTTCCCCTTAAATATATCATTTGGAATAGCCAATGACTTATGTAATCCAAGGATTATGAGATACTACACTAGAAGTTCTTTTTCTTGTAGCGTGGAGACATACTATGTATTTTCTATCCCTATGTTTCATATTGATTTCTTCAAAGATTTTCATAAATACAGTTGTATGTGGTTTTAAGTTAGAATGATGGTCAAGGAATTAGCTAAGTTCCTTTCGCCCTAACTGCCTGTCAAACCGTGTCGTTTGCCTAGGATATCACATATCTTGTGCAAAGGTTGAATATGCTATGTAGCCAGGTAGTAATATTTTTCACTAGTGGGTCATGTGATACCTTGAGGTCACAATTTCCTATATTTTTGGATAGGAATGACCAATAGTCACGTGGATAGCACATGCATTCTGAAAAGTATAGTATTGTTGTTTCATATTTTCTCACTCCAGAATACATTTATGACTGACTTTCACTGACTTCCAGCCAGCGCTTTTAAGTTTTTCCAGTAAAGATTCCATAAATACACTCATCTTATCTTTGCTTGTTTGTATATATATATAGATAAAAATGGTTTTACATTGTCAAATACTGTGTCTCTTTCTTTAACAATTCAGCCATTTCCTGATTGGGCCTCCTGTTATTCTGTGAACCTACACGATTACTCTAAGGGAAATCAGTCAACACAGTAAGTAGGAAGGAGAAACGTTTGATGCAATGACCAAGAGATGTATTTGTGCAGTTTTCTACCTAGATACACTCTTCTCTGTGTAAGTTCCATCAGCACCCAAACATAGCAGGCTCATTATACAAACTGAATGATGTGGAATTTTCACATATAATCTGTGGCACTGAAAGCAGTTTTGGTTTTCAATTTTTTCCAGCTTGCTTATTCTGCCAATAACCACTCCAGCAGGAAACTGGATAGGCAAGTATCCATAATTACTGAGCATTATGGATGGTGCCATCACTCAGAGAAATAACTGTTCAAACTAATAATGCCTGCTTTGTACAAGAAATTATATTTCAGGTGTTAGTTCAATCACAGCAGCTTATTGTGAGAGTTACTTGTTCAACTGGGGGAACTGTGGCTCCTTCCTCAACATATACTCATGTATTCCACTGTTCCTGGGCTATATCTAGTCAGTATTGATAGTTTTCTTTCATGGAAACACAGTTTATCTGTTGCACAGGCATAATGTACTGAGAGCTTTGCAGAAGGCCCCTATTCAAGATTCAAATATCTGAACAACGATCAAAGACTACCACATTCATCCAATGGTGACATTACCTAGATACTGTTGGAGATATGCCTTTCCACTCCATCTAGCCAATCACCATTCACTAGAACAAAATCAGTATTAACTGGTCTGAATAGTGACATCTTAGAGTGCCTGATAAATCACAGAGTCAACCTGGTTTCTGGCAGATCTGATGTTAATCAGGAACTTTGCATTATGCCTGTGTGCCTTTATTGTTACATAACAAGTACCATCCATCCCTGAGTTAGCTGATTTGGTGGTCAGACCACCAAACCATTTGAGCAAGTTCATTACTGCACTTTCTTGTTCAATGGCCAGAACCATCCTAAACAATGTTATTTTTCTGCAGTAGAAGTAGTGGCAGCCTTGGCTTCCTTCTCCCCGTCCTACACCTGTTGGACAGTTGGGCAAATTAGGTAACTTTGTCTATCCTGCTCTGGAGCAAGCTATGAAAGGTTCACTTTGTTGTGTCCTAGCAGCTCACATCCAAAGCATATGTTTAGTCTTTCCTTCCAGAGTGACATTTAACAATATGTGCCATTTCTACTGTCATTGGCATCAGTATCAAGTAGGAATTGGCAGTCTTGCTTTTACTAAAGCAACCTTTCAGAACTGAAATAGATGGTTGTGGTCCTCAGTCCATCTTAAATACATTGCAGTTTAAGTCAGAGCAGACAATATTGGTGCCACAATCTTTGAGAAATTGGTCATAAATCATTGGTAATGTAATGTGAAACCTAAAACTGTGACCCTCTCTTCTTGTCATGGGTTGTGACCATTCTCTGACTGCTGAGATATTCACCTGCATATATATATAATGTTACGTATTGCGAATTTGAAATAATCCAAAGCCATGTTAAATAATTTAATTTTTAATAGTTGAACTGGACCCTGGATTTAGTGTTTAAAAATATGCCGATATTTTAAAGGCTGGAGATGGCTTGAATGGGTAATGAAGAAAATATATATATA
>NW_013666369.1:370257-371751 GCF_000517525.1 Limulus polyphemus | reverse complement strand
GATAAGCAATCAAGCATCAACACACTGTCCACATAGATCAAGTATCCCCCATTGCAGCTCTCTATGAGTAAGCTCCATTAGCCACTCATAAGTGATAGGCTCATTATATAGGCCAAATGGCATAATGTGGAATTTTTACAAATCATCTTGATGCTAAAAGGAGCTTTGATTCTGCTTTGGTCATCTAGATTCAGCTACTTCCAATGTGCTTACCATGTCGATAACCACAGAAGCAAGAAACTGGATAGCTAAGTGTCCATAATTGCAGAGTAACACTGGGACAGTACAACACTTGGAGATATGACTGTTCAAGCTAATGCTGCCTGTTTTCTAGAAAATAAACCAAAATACAAAACTTATGCTATCACTAATTATAAAAGCCTTATTCCTTTTGTCACTCTATCGAGAACGCTTTCACGCTCTTTTTTTTTTTTGGTAATGCTCAACAATATACACCCTCACTTAGCAACAAAACTACCACCTGATTGTTCTTAGGCCAACTATGGTGTTTATGTTGTATACTCAATATTCATGTTGATTTGTTAGAAAGGTGTGTTTTTATTCTTTATTTTTTGATAGATTCAGTAATATAACAGCAAAATGGTTTAATTCAGAAGTTTTATGACATTGAGCTGTTCCCAAAAGCAAAATAAAAATTTTCCATGCAGTGTTTCAGCTAAGTCTTACATTACGTTTATGTATTAAATTAGACTATAAATAGGCCTACTATTACTAACGTTATACAGTTAGTGTTTAAACAGTTTTAAGTGGTGGGATTACCCATGTACAAGAGACGTGTAGTGATAGCAGCAGTATGCTCATAATACACACACACATGTAAAAACACATCATAAATATACACCACGTTTTAAAACATAGAACAAGAACCATTTACTTTGTCTTTTTCTGAGTGTACACCTGGAGAGGAAAAAACACACTATCCAATCAAATTCTTACGCAAAATAAAATTTATCAAGTAGTGTTTCATCTAAGCCTTACATTACGTTTATGGCTACAAATAAAGACCACGTTACAGAGTCAGTGATAGCGTTTATCTAATTGGCCTTAAAACAATTAAATATCCTTTGTACAGTCGAAATAATTGAAAATTTGTGTCGGAATGTCCCACTATGTTTTTAATTTCCTGACCTAGAATACAGTAAAAAGGCTCAATCGTGCGTCTTGTTCAGAGAGCACCCATACTTTTATTCACGATAACATTATATTTTTCTGCGTAGTTTTTACTAAAAATGTGGTGATTTAAGAATTACCTCCAGACTGATGAAATAAATGAAGAGTAGGTGCTTTTTGTAGGTACAACAAATTCATTTTAATTAAATTCAGTAATTTTTGTTTAATCATTCAACAATAGTTCCCGTCATTTATGACGGGCCTTTATACTATTGTTACGTCTGTGTTCGTTTGTTAATTTTTCGTAAAAATTCTTTCCGAAAACTTCAGCGATACAAGTCTTTTCTTAAATAAAACTAGTTT
>NW_013666369.1:366593-369257 GCF_000517525.1 Limulus polyphemus | reverse complement strand
GCATTGGGCTTCCTTGGGGATGTTCTTTTATCCTACCCCAAATTATCCTCTCTGACATAGTGAGTATTGTAGTTGACTTAAGTGCTGTGACATGTAAATCAACCGGATGCAGCAACTCTTACTGGAATCTGTCCTTTATTGTTTCCAATCGTCATTTTATCTATCGACAATTGTCCAAGTATTTCCAGTGGCTGTCCCTTTAAGCTCATTGCCAGATATACTGGTTTCTGCTCCTCTGTCCATCCATTCATCTCTGCCAGGAGCTCAACTTGTGCTCTATATGCTTCCCACAGTGCCTTCCCATCGAATTCCTGTGGCTTCCATTATACTGGATGCAAATCAACAGGTGTAGCAACACTTAATGAAATTTGGTCTTTGTTGTTTCCAATCGTTATTTTATTGAAGTTAACTATACAGTTCCTCGGTAGTAAGAAGTCAGCCAAGTATACTTTCTGTCTGTTCTTCATGCCCATGAGCTCAATTGTTACCCACACTGGTCCCCACAACCTGCATATGTCCTGTCACACCACAGAACTTCTGTACAGCTTCTGGTACTTCTTTGTGATCCAGCACAAGGGTTTGCTGAGATACAGAATCTATGACAAAGTAGACACTATGTGTGCTTGCCATTTTATACTTACCTGATGGGGCTTTCACGATGGGGGTTGGTGGGCGTCCCTCAGCACCAACCACTACTGGTTTCCCGAAGCTGACTTGTTGGTGGTATTCTTCTTACACTGGCTCCTCACATGTCTTTGCTCTCCACAGTTCCAACAACCTTTCTGGGTAGCAGCCTTACCTGCTATGGCATATTCCCTGTTTTGAAGTTGCCAGCATTGAGCTTTCTTGTGCCCAGGTTCATTACAGTGCCAGCAAAGTCCCTTAAACTTCTCTGTAAGCTGCTGTTTTCTGGCCTTGAATCCTGACGACTGTACCAACCTCGGTACCTCTGTGCTGAACTTAACGTAGGATTCAAATCCTGCATAGTAGAGGGGTGTGCTTGCTTTACTTGTATCTTCAGTTGTGGACTGTCCAAGGCATCTACAAACTGATCCCTCAGCAACAACTTGAGGAGATCGGGTGGTACAGTTGGGTAGGCCTTGTGTGCCATACTTTCCAAATCCTGTGCCAGCTCTTGCAGCCTCTCCCCTTTAGCACGGACTCTAGTCTCAACCCTAGCTCTCTAGACTTCAGACTGATTTTGGGTTCCATACCTGAGTTCCGGATCCGCTACCAGTGCTCTATAGTTGTGCCTATTGTCAGCTGACAAGTGTCCAAGTATTTACAGTGGTTGTCCCTTCAAGCTCGTTGCCAGATATACTGCTTTCTGCTCCTCTGTCCATCTATTCATCTCTGCCAAGAGCTCAAATTGTGCTCTATATGCTTCCCACGGTGCCTTCCCATCGAATTCCTGTGGCTTCCTTCGTACTAGATCATCCCTATTGCTGACATTCGTATCTGGGATGTGACTTCTGACAGGACTGAAGATAAAGGAGCATAAAAAAGTACACCTGTGAAAGTCAGAAAACCTCTACAGTTCAAATCCTTGCTACCTTACTCTGTGGTATTATCAGGTGCACTAATTACTGTAATTGTAGCTGTGCTAATAACTAAAGGTTAAAAAAAGATTAGTGGAATTTATTGAAAATTTGATTCGACTAACTTGCAGAGAAGAGACTGAATACAATGTCAAATTAATTATTGTATACACAAAAACAATAATGTCATCCCTCTCAGGCTGCAGGCACAACCAGTTCAGTCGGTTTTTCCAAGTGAAAGTAGGAAGCTACACACAAAAATGTTGTCAGAGAACTTAATGGAAACGAATTCAATATGCAAACACATACACAAACAAAATGCAAAACAAAATAAGGAAAGAAAGATACAAACAAAATGCAGAGTTAAGAGTGGACAAAATAACAAAAGAAAGTAACCATAAAACTGAAATAAAACAAACAAAAAGAAAATATACAGATACTAATGATGGCGCATTTAAATTTTAACTTTAACGACGATATACTTTGTGACACAGGCAGTTCAATTATTATACAAAAAAATATCAACGCACATAGCAACAACAAATGAAATCTAAAGAAAAGAACAAAATCAAATTACGAAAAAGACAATATCCTCAACATAAATGAACTCAAAAACACAATAACTATAATCATAAAAAGGAAAACTAACCATTTCTTGTTCGCACACATTCAAGCTGTAGCACATTAATCATTTATGTAAGATAGCGAATTCTACTTTTATTTTATTATGGTTTTGTTTGCCACTCATTTATTATCCTTCCATCGTTTATTTCAACTGCAAGCGTATAGATATTAATATTATGGACAATTATTAATTTAGCTAGTCATATTGTTCTATATCAACTTGATAAAAGTCCTGCCTAGATGTTAAACGAGTTGGTTTACAGGATATAGCTAAAACAAATTATTGCTGATTGTTGTTCGTTATTGTTAGTAATCTTGAATTGTTTTAATTTTGGAATATTGTGTTTTCTTCGGATTTATGTTTTTCTTCTGGTTTTTTCACCATTCCTTTTTTATTTAAATTAATAGCATAGATATTGTTGCGTATCTGCTTGTTTGTTAATTTCCGGTAGAAATTGTTTCCGAGGAACTTCAGGGGTATAAGTCCTTTGTTGATTAAACC